>NC_031771.1:63859148-63926749 GCF_001522545.3 Parus major
GCTCATGAATTTCATATTATATGAAATTCAGTGTTTCTTTGAATCCTAGAACTAAGTATTAGAAACAAGGGCACACACTCTGTATCTCAGACTCCAACATTTGAGTAGCTGGGACTGGGGTGCATCCAGGGCCTTTGGGCTGTGTGAACACTCCAGTCCATTGGTATTTGTGATTTATAACTGCATATACTCTGTCAGCTAAACAGCAATGTCCTTTAGACCATTTTGAAACAGGATGGATGGGAAGCTGCAGACTCAGAGTGGGCTTGATTTGATGAAACACATGAGGTTAGTGCCTGTCCAGGTGCTCCAGGCTACCTGAGATATCCTCATGCTGGCAGCACCCAGGAATGTCTGGAGAGGCATCCAGAGCCAGGTGGGTCACTCCAAGACAGCTAAAATGGCACCAGGCACACACTGGAGCCTTCCTTTGCTCTGTGTCCAGGTTTCTTTCACCCCGCCATCAAGGTTCATGTCACTGCTTGCTCTTGTGTTCCCCAGCCTTTTCAGTACCAGAAATATTATTTATTATTAATTATTTGGAAGAGTCCTGCCACTCAGCAGAAGTCAGGCCAGGACACTGGGGGTGTGCAGGGACAGGGACAACCCACAGCCTGGAGCTGAGGGGTCTGATCTAGGCTGGATCTTCAAGCACAGCAACAGCTGACCAACACAGTCCTCACAGCACTGTATTTCATTGGCTTATTTTAGCCTATTTTCCCCTTTGCTTTATTTGGCCTATTCTATTCTGTTTAGCTTCTTGATAATACTGTGTTTTCCTCAGAAACCTTTTCCAAGTACAGTCTGCTGCTTGGTGATAGTGCAGTACGTCCTGTGGCCATACTGTTTTAATTAAAGATGAAAAAAATGCATGTTCCTTTAGTCAAACATTTCTGGTACAACAGAATGGTGACACAGGGTCTAGCATAATAAAAAGGGTGACATTTTGGATATGTTTTTTATAGCTTGTCTCTTCTGCTGCTGGTTCAGGAACAGGTATCAACTGGAGACACAAATAATGTCCGTGGCAGTGTCTGAATATTAACGTGTTTGCACTGACAAATGAAAACTAGCCCTCCCCAGAAGCCACACTACAAGCACAAAGGGACATGTTCTGGCTCACCCCGTGCACTTGTGGTGCAATGAGACACTCAGAGTGCTTTCAGTCTGCATAATTAACAGCAATGACAAGGAAGTACATGAGTAGTACTAAAAATAATAAAAGGCCCAGGTTGTTCAGAGTTCAAAGTCAAGCTGTTTCAATCCTGTTGTCTTTGAGGGGAATCCTGGGAGACCTCAAGACTTTAATTATTTTATTTTTTTCCCCTTTTTCCTTAAGAGAGACATTTCCTCTGGTATTTGCTCTTTGGATTCAGTGCTTTTGGTGGGAAGCAAGATGAGAACATCAGGTGGGCTTTGGGGAGAGTGGGCAGAGGAGCAGGAGGTCGATTGGGAAGCTGAGTAGAGTCTAGAAGCAATCTGAGGATATTTTAATATGATTGTGTTGCTGCAATCCAGGAGAGGCAGGTAGAGGAGCTGAGGTGGGAACAGCTTTCCATGGGACAGGACAGCAGGTCCAGGAAATGAGGAAATGAATTATTTAATGCTGAGTTGCCACCTTTGGGTGCCAGAGAGGTTGAAGAAGGACAGAGATGTGGGAGAAGATGTCTAGAGTAGATGGCAATAGATAAAAATGTTTTTGCTCTCCTCATGGCTGGAAGATGAAGCCATTAGAGGCAGAATTAAAAGCTCTGCCTCTGTTTCCTGGCTGCAGAAGCCCAGGAAAAGAAATTCCAGCTTTGGAAGTTGTATTAGAAATCTTCTGGGCAATCTGGAGCCCTTCCCCAGTGGGAGAAAATAAACCCTGTCTGAGTGGGACTGGCTGGCTTTGGGTCCTGCCCTGGGCTGGGAAACCTTGGAAGGAGGCTGGTCCTGCAGCTGCCACGAGGCTGGAGCTCAGGCTGCCTCCTTTAAACTCCCCTGGAAAATAACAGCACTGTGTGATGATTTTGTTCTTGGAAAATCCAAGTTTTGGTAATGTTTCTAAGAGCTGATTACAGCTTTGCATCACTTTACACCTCAGATTTCCTCTGGCCTCCCCACCAAGTGAGAACCATATCAACAAATACGTGTGGAACTCTGGACTGGCTGTCTTTAAATATGGAAATATTGATTGAAGATCAAAGGCTGAGGGGACAACATTCTTCACTGAATTTAGGAAGCCTGTATTTTGTTCACTAGGGAAAAGGCTTCCAATCCTAATTTATCTGCCATTTAATTCTTACTGATCTTAATTTTTATATGACAAACATATTCATTTAATTGTGTCACCTCTGGCTTGTGTGTATGTCACAAAAAAGAACTTTTCAGTTTAACAGTGGGTAACAAAGGAGTGAGAGTTCTGAGTGATAATGTCAGGGTAGCTTGCATAGACACAAACTGTGGGAGGTGATGCTTTATTTTGGGGTGAAATTACACAAAATTGGAGCATAGGCTTGCAGTTTTAGAGAGAATTCCTTTCCAAAGAGGATTGTGCCTTTAGCATGGAATTTAGCTAAGCTGCTCCAAGCCTTTACATCGTTTTCTGAACTCCAGAATATTTGCTTTCAATAAAATGGGCAATAATAACTCTGGAGATTAATTGCTTGGTAATATGCACTGGCATATAGTGATAGCATCTGTGTCTAATGGAAATGCAGTGGAAATGGGCCTTCACAGATGAGTTCAGCTAAAATAAACAACTAGAAAACAATCTGGATTCCTGGCTAAGGCCAGGAGAAGGAATGAAAATTAATGTACAGAGAGATTATCCCATGTGCTGCCTCTGCTGTAAATGTCCTGCAGCAGCATCAAAAGGCAGCTCTTGTGTTTGCAGCCTCTCTCTGTGCCATGTGCTCTCTCTGGAGCGGGGTGATCCTGGGGAGAGCCTGCTCTGAGCTGACATTCCCTCTCCCTGCATGACAGGTTTCCCCCAGCACAAGGACACTGGGGCTTTGTGTCTCCATGCAGACACAGCCACAGGAGCAGAGCTGCTGCTTTACTTTCCAATCCCATCCTCTCTGCAGGACTGGGACTCTAAATCTGGAGATCAAATTGGCTTCTCAGCTCCAAATGGATGCACAGATAATTTTTCTGGATTGTCCTTTTGAGCTACTTGTTTTGCCGTCACAAGGAAAACGGAGTTGAGGTTTCCAGGATGACATTTTGTATTTTAAATAATTATAATAAAATTCATGCAATACTCATATTCTGATTTCTCCTCACAACACAGTGATCTTACAGCAAAAAATGCATTTCTGGGGACATAGAGGGGATGTAATTCAAGCTATTAAATGAACACTGTAGTGTATCAGACACTGTAATTCATGACTGAGCATTGAACTGCTGGGGAAAAAAATTACAGAGACAAAGCCACAAAAACCTGATCAGGTTCAAGAGATATGCCCAGAAAGAGTAGATGCAGGGTGGAGATTTTGAAGCTGACAATGGTTCCCTGAACACCCATGCAGCTCATAAATAAAATAAATGACTGTTTGAGGGACAGAGGCTCCCAGACCAGAGGTTCAGGTGGGCAGGTCCAACAGCTCTGGCCTAGAAACACAAAATAGTTTTTCACCAGGACATGCCCTGCAACAGAGCATGATGTACCAGCACTCCTGGTGCTCCTTTTATGATGGAGCATGACAAACCTGACCAGTTTCTGCATTGTTGGTTGTTTTTTTTGGAGAAACTCTGCCTTTCCACACACACCACAACAAAACAAAGCAAATTATCAAAGCCTGTTAAATGTTAAAACAACACATTCTGCCCCGGTGTTCTGTCTACAGCACTCTGTTTTCAGGTGTATTGAGAAAACATAATGAAGGCTGTATTCAAACAATCACAGAAATATCTCTCATGTTTCAGGAGGCTGATTCCTGTGGTTCTTCTGCCACAATTCTCAGCTGAGGTTGTACCAAACTCTGGTGAAAAGTAACTTGTGGGTGCTCCTCAGGATTCACAGTGCAAAGTCAGCTTAGCTGCCTCAAAAAACTGCCTAAATTTCAACCTTCTTTTATTCAGAATTTTGAGATTTTTTTTTTTGTTCCAAAATCAAACCTGCTTAGGGACCTGGCTTGTGTGTGTTGAAATCTTGCTCCATCCAGGAGAGCAAGGTGAATTTGGGGGATGCACTGCCAAGCCATACTGATTAAAGTTCCCTCTCTGGGTTCAGGCCAGGAGAGACTGGAACCCCCAAAACTCAACATTTAGCTTGGGATTCTCAGAGGATGAACAGAGGATTTTGGAAAAAGCATGCCAAATGTTAATGAATACCCACAGAGCACAGCCCAATATTATTGCCATCCTTCTCATTTCCTGAGTTTCTGATATTAAATTAGACTTCAGATCACGAGTTACCCTGGAGTGACAGAGCTCCTGGTTTTGCTGGGCTTGCTCCATGCTTCTGCACATTGTTCCAGGCTCTCAGGAGCAATATATCTATTTTACTGCTAATAAAAGAGAAAGATTGCATCATTGTCCTGCCCAGTAAGATGGCAGTATAAGTCCTGTTAATCAGCCACCAGATCAGTGTTTTACAGCCTGCTAGTGCATGTGGTTTTTGTAGTTGATCAAAATAAGTAAGTAAACAACAAATAAATAAATTTTTTAATAAAACCCAAAAGCAAAAAAGAACTGATAAAAATGAGCTTTATTTCCTTTGCTTTTTTTAAGTTTTAAAATCACACTGGGAAATGATGACAATTTTTGTGAGGTGGTGAAGAGAGAAGGTAGCATGATATAATTTTCCTCATTCTGCCTCACTGCCTTCTTGGTGAGGTAGGAGGAAAGGCTTTAAAGCAGAAAAAAATAGAAACAGAAAGCATCAGATTCAAAGGGATTTTCACCATCACAGCATCAAACCCTGAGCTACCACCAGCAATCACAGTCAAAACCTAGCAAGATTCATCTTACCACTGGCCTGTTTCTTGACTCTTTTATCTGTATGCAAGGTTCTGGGATGCCATCCCACTCCCTCCTTCTTAGAACCTGCTGCTTATTTCCATCCCAAAAACACCTACTGCCACTGTGGGACCTTTCTGGTTGTTCAGTTGCTGGGATGGTGTCTGTGAGACCCTTCTGGGAGTTATTTCTCCAGAAGGAAGATCTTCCTAGAAATGTTTAATGAGGAGTTGGGTCCTTGGCAGAACACAGTGGGCTCTGAGGAATTAAACAGGCCAGCAGAGAACCAGATGGATGCTCTTGGCGAGCTCCCCCGTGCTGAGTGGAGCTGGGATGTGCTGATGTTATCAAGAAGAGCAAAAGGCCCCCCCAGATCCCTTCAGTCTCAGTAAATCTCCTGCAATTATTTCCCATGTGGGAGCAGGAGTTGAAGGGAGAGAGGAGCTGATGAATGGCAGAGCCAACAATAATCTGATTTTGCAGCACTGTGGGTCGTTTGGGTTAATGAACTGACTCCTGCTCACAGGCAACCCCACAGACCTGCAAGTGCAATTTGATGATTTGGCTTATTCACGAGTCCCCTGCTCTTTGTAGAGGGATTTTTTTTAAACATGGATGTCATCTGTTGGTCTTTACAAGCTGTATTTAATAATGGGGATTATGGGCTATTTTTTCCCACCTCATTTACTGATACCTTCTGCTTTCGCTGCAATGGTTATTTCTCCTTTGCTTTCCTCCACTGTATCTTCTTTTTTTATGCAATAAAAACACCAAAAAAATCTCTTTGGGGATTATCTTTGTGTTTGACTGAGAAGCTTTGTGTGTTTTTCATACTTTAGCTTGAATATCTTGAATATGAAAAACAGTGCCTTGATTTCACCCCGGAATTATGTATATTTCATATTTTAAAATATTTTATATATAATATATATAATATAATATATAATATATATTATATAATATATATAATATAATATATATATAATATATATAATTTATATATAATATTATATATATATATATATATAATATATATATAATGTATATATCATATTTTAAAATATGACTAAAGCTAAACTACACAACACTTGTTGTGATGCAAGGGACAGGCTGTGAACTGTTCCATAAAAAATAGTGGAACTTTTGGTATCAACACTGCTGTTTATTGAAAATCATGGTGGAGTTATAATTGCAGTGTGACAAGCAAGCTGTTTTTCCATTAAAGAATATAAAACATGCTACCTGTTTGAAAAAAGCTATTATTTTGTTAAGTTTATGTTTGGTTTTGGGACACCAAAAATGAAAAAAATTGTACCTAAACAAACTTATTTTATTTTGTGTGAGTGTGCTTTTTGTTCTTTCTATTTTAGAAAAAAATCTGATTTCTTAATATAAAAAAATTCTTTATATAAAAAAAATCTTTATATAAAAAAGGCATGTAGACATAGGATAAGGGATAATGGCTTCAAGGGGACAAAAGGAAGGTTTAAATTAGATATTAGGAAGAAATTCTGTACTTTAAGGATGGTTAGGCCTGGCACAGGGTGCCCAGAGAAGCTGTGGCTGCCCCTGGATCCCTGGAGGTGCCCAAGGCCAGGTTGGATGAGGTTTGGAGCAGCCTGGGACAGGGGAAGGTGTCCCTGCCCATGGCAGGGGGTGGGACAAGAATTTCTGTGGGATCCCTTCCAACCCAAACCACTCTGTGGTTCTGTCATTCTAAAACTATTTCAAAAGGATTAGTTTTGAAACTAAGTAAATGGAAGTTAAAAAAATAAAAATCAACACTGTTTATTTCTCTCCTTCAAACATTGATTTCAAGAAAAAAAACCCCTACAACCTCAAGAGATTTAAAGGCAAAGCATTTTGTGGAAAGTTGTTGATACTGAAAAATACCTAAACCAACCATTAAAGCCTGAGAAATCCATACTCCTCAAAATTCAGATTAATGTAAAATCTGGAGTGTACCAGTATCTCAGGATGTCTTGGGGAGGAAGGAGGGAATTTTTCCATAGGAGTATAAATTACTGAAAACTGTTGTGGGCAAAGTGCTTTAGCACACACAGCAACAGAAACATAAAATAAAATCTGCCTTGACTACCCAGGGCACAGAGCACCTCAGTTTCACCTTTTCTGGATAAACTACTCCAATATATCTCACTTTTTGCCACTGCAGAGGATCCCATTCCCTCGCTGTGTTCTTGTGTACAGCACATCAGGCTCATCTCTCTTTGCACTTGAGGAAGCCCCTCTGTGAAGTTCATTTAGTTGCAAACATTGCACATGGGTTAAAAAATGAACTGCATTTGGAGAAAGTCTCCTGGCTCTGCTAACATGGTGCTTCCTCAGCTTTTGAAATCCCTAGACCTTGGATTGCCGGAGTGTGTTGAGAAGAGCAGCTCTGTACTCTTGTTTTGGCATCCTTTCCCTAACCAGGCACTGCTGGCTGTTGTTGGAGATGTTTTTTTCTTCTCAGTTGATCCTTAACACAGCTTTGCTGAGCTCTGTGGGCATTGTGCCACCCAAGGGGTGCAGACAGTAGAGTGCAGTTCGGGGGAAATCTGATAAAACCCACATGACAAGAAGTGACAGATTAGGAGAAGCAACCCTGCTCAGACAGATAAAATGTCACTCTGTGTGCAGGTGACAATTTCACATTATCAGCAGTTGACAGCACTGCAGCCTAGGACCTTTGACAAGCTTTTATCATAGGTCAGCAAAGGCAGAGAGCAGAATGTGCATGCAGAGTTTTTGGGGAAATAATGCAAATCTGAGCTGTCTGAACACCAAAGGTTTTTTGTATGACAAATAGTGTTTTATGCTGAAGTGATCCCATTTTGCTTGGGGAAATTGCCAACACATTTCTTATTTAAGTAAAATCGACAGTGTGTTTTCATCTAATTTCCTGATTCAAAACCATACATTTTTGGAAGATCTAAGACCACATTCATTACTGTCCTTCCACTTAAATAATTTTTGTCAGGTTGGTCTCTTAGTTTTAAATAAGCCAAAATTAGCTACAGATATGTAGAGCTCTGTGCTCCTATTCTTGAAGTAAAATCTGTGAAACTAATTGAGTGAAACTCTTTAATGAGACAAACCTCATTAAGATGGTAATTCTCCCCTGCACACTGTATCCCCTTTCTCCTTCTGAATATTTAGCTAGCGTTACCAAAGATTTAGAGAAACATTCTGTAAAGCTTATTTGTCAGGGTACAAAATAAGAATAAAACCTGACAACAATTCTTAATACGTTCAGCTAATGACAAAACTGGTCATGAATCAGATATATAGATTAAGTTTGAGAGGCTTTGATATTCCCTGTGATAACTGAGACAGGGGTCAGAGCTGGCAGCCACAGCACAGCACCTATGGGAGACCTCTGGGCTGATGACCAGGTATGATGTGGTGGGGAATTTTGGTGCCCTGTGTTTAGAAACCTCTAAAAAGGAAATTAAGTTAATATGTACAGGATTATTTTCTCAGAGTTTAGAAGAAAAAAAAAACAAAACAAGCAACCCAAATACTCCAATCAACATTAGGGTAGGTGTAGTATCCAAAGGCTTCCTCAAAGGATTCCTAGGCAGTCAGAGTTTTTACTGAACACAGCTGGAAGAAACCACAGCTAAAGTGCCTCTCTACACACAAAAACTCTTAGAAAACACAATGGGATTCATCTAGGCTCTTGTTCAAGTCAGTCACTGAAGTCTTCTCCAGTGGAAAGATATAGTACACAGCAAAGTTTGCTTTAATTATGTGTGTACCTCCTAGAAGGCTGAAATGGAGACCTCCCAAACATCCTGCAAGTCTCCAGGGCAGCTGAGTTATCCAACCCCCAAGAGAAGGAAGGAGGTTCAAAGCCTGAATCCATTTCAGGTGTTGGAATTTTCCTTATTTTCAGCTTGTAAAGGAGAAACAGGGGCTATCACCTTCTCTTTTGTGTGTTTCCCATTGGCATCTCAGCAGTTTTTGTGCCAGCAGCTGTGACATTGCTGTGACATTCCAGTGTCTCTCCCATCTCTGTCTCCTCTCTGGAGCCCCCCATCAGTGAGGCACAGGGCTGTTGTACATCCTTTGGATCTGCCCTGTTCCCCTGGAAACATCTCTGTGCACCTTTCCTCCAAGCATTAACCTTGTTTGCCCTGGTGTGTGGAGGAAAATGTGGCAGGAGAAGAGGCTAAATGAGCTTTGCAGGCTGCAGGGAGACCCTCTCTGCCCCATGGTGGGCACAAGGCAGGGTCTGGGGGCTGGCACAGCTGTCTGGCCTCCCTGGAGCTTCCTGGAGTCCTCTCTGCAGGGATCTTGGCAACAAGGCAGCTGCCTCTGGATTTCCAGGACTTTTTGTTTGCCTGCAGCAGCTGTGCTGAGCTGCACATTTTGGGGGTACCACAAGAAGGGGAGACACTCCCAGAGGATGAATTGCACAAGCCCAAGCCCTGCTTTAACTCGCTCAGGGAGGTGGCTTTTCTATTCCTGTCCTGCATTCAGACTGTCTCAATAAGGCACAACCTCCCTTTATTTCCAGATGACAGAAATATTTAGAATCATAGAGTTATTAAAATTGAAAAAGACCTCCAAGGTCACCAAGTCCAGCCTTCAGCTGAATATGAGCCCACCCACTAAACCATATCACAAAGTGCCACATCTGCTCTTCTGTTTTTTGAGCACTTCCAGGGATGGTGACTCCACCACTTTGCCAGGCAGCCTGTTCCAGTAACCAGTTTCAGTGAAGAATTTTTTTCTAGTATCCAGCCTGGAACTCCCTGTTTATCTGAATCCAGTATCACCTTCATGCCCTTCCCTGGTGCTCCCCTCCCCACAATGAACAACATTTAAGAACCACTAAAATCTAAGAAACAAGCAGATGAGCAGAGAAATAAAACACCACCTTTTGAAAAGTGTGCCTCTCCTTCCCACAAATGCCATCACCTTTATATGATAACAGCTACAGCTTCCCTCACATTTGAATTAGTCTCAGAAACAGCCAGAAGTATCAGAGAGTCAGGAGGAGGTTGGAGGCTGGCAGGCTGTGGTGGTGCCCACCCTGGGCCAGGCCAGGGCTGTAACTCAGCTCAGGAGGGCGAGGCACATGAACCAGCAGGGCAGTGTAAATGTGTCAGCACAGCACCTCGGCAAATACCTCCTGAATCAAGCAGGTGTTTTGCTCCTCTGCTGGACCACAACCAGCTGGGCTCATTCTGAGAGCGTGGTTGGACTGTGTGTATTTAATTTGTTCGTCCTCGAGCAGCCAGTGTCTCCTTTGAGACAGGAGATTAATGGTTGCCCAGGGAGAAATGAGAAGAAGGAAAAATCAGCTCCCGTGGTTAGTTATTATTGCTGGATTTAAATGGTTCAAACCCACTGCCCAACACTTTTAAAAACAATATTCTTTAGGAAGGAACTGTGGATGCCCCATCCCTGTGAGTGTTCCAGGCAAGGCTGCATGGGGGTTGGAGCAATCTGTTTAGTGGAAGGTGTCCCTGCCTGTGGCTGGAGCTCAGAACAAGCTGATCTTTAGGGTCACTTCCACCCCAAACCATTCTGTGGCTCCACGATTCTGTGCTGAACAATGTTAGAGGCGCTTCCAGGACAGGGACCTATGATATGAGACCTGAATATCCAACAGCTGCAAAGCACTGAATCAACTTGTCTCACTGAGATCCCTGTGCAAACACACGATTTACAGCCTCCTGCAGCAGAATGTCAGCCACATAATTCCTGCTGCTGGATGCTCTGCTGAATGCTTTTGTGTTTACAGGGATGCACAGGGAGCTGCAGAACGAGACATGGTTTATTGCCCTGTGTGTGTGCTGCTGTGCACACCAGGGGAATTGGTTTAGTGGGCAATAAGCTGTTAAAAGACTGAGACACTGGTAGCTAATACCCAGAGAACCCAACTGCTTGGGGCTGTAATGTGAGCAGTGGGTCTCATCAGCATTAATGACTTACCCTCTATGCTGCTCTCACATGGAGAGGAAAACTTAAGTGTCTGATGAATAAAATGCCTACATTTTGCTAAATATAATGCAATGGAATTATGACTGAGTTCATCACAATTACTTTTTGCCACCCCTTTTCCATAATTATTGCAGGTCACACTTGTCAGTGGATTTGTCAAACCTGTTCATTCACCTCTGGAAATGAAATGGTGCATTACTCAGTTCAGTTGTGGAAGGAAAAAAAAATTTAGGAGCCTTTTTTATCTTGTCCAGACTAGTTAAGCTCATAATAAATGGGTGGGACTCCTGCAGCTGTCAGCAGTGCAAGTCCTGCCTGCTTAGTTCCTTCTAACAGTTATTAAATATTCAATGTAGGTGCTGGAGGCCAATTGTCTTCTATGTTTGATCTGTCTTGGGTGACAGGGATGTCAGTGCAGTAAGGATTTTGCATTTCCATAAATATGGCACTTGTCAGATCTCATCATTTTCTTCTGAAAGCTCAGCTCTCTGCTGTGGTTTGGAGCACTTGCCAAGGAGTGATCAAGTTTATGGCTTTGAGACCCCATTCAAATGTGCACTGTTTGAAGGGATCCTTTTAGAAATGAAATTTTGGTCCTGCACCTCGTTAGGGAGCTCACACACTTCAGGGGATTTAGATTCTATATTTCACTTTGTCACTACAGGTGAACACTAAAATTTGTGCATTCATGTCTGAATTATTCTGCAGCTGAAAAATTTTCAGGAGTTTTCTGAATTTTTTACATCTCAAGGGTAACTGTTCTTGATTCAGATCAACTATCGCTGCTTGCTCATTTATGAAATGTCATCAAATAAAAATTCAATTGGACAATAAGGATAGATTAGACAGTGAGTATATTCAATTTCAAGAACATAAAGATCACATAGGATGGGTACTTCCCCTGAGTAATTATGATTCATTAAATATATATATATGTGGGGAGTATAGATATAATTGAAATGTGTAAATATTAATATTTTAATATTTATATATAAACATTAATATAAGAATCTACATATATATATACTAATTAAAATATTTTCCCTGAATTTTTTGATTAATTACATATTTCATTAGTTTTTGAGGTTTCTTGTGGCTTACTTCAGCCCTAATAAATAATCTATGAGCCCTATAAGTGTCATTTATGCTATAGAAATCAATTTGGGGAAAAAGGTGCTGCTGGCATCAGTGGGGAAGAGAATGGAAGATGAGGGGATATCTGAAGAGATGGTTTAAAGAAAGACAGGAATCTTATTTACTGGGTCACTCTTGGACTTTGGAAGCAGCATAATAGATGGTATAAAACACAGATTAGGAAAATAAGCAGAAAGGAGTTGAAATGGAGGAGGATTAAGAGAGCAAAAGGGAATGGAGAGGGAGCAGATGAGTGGAAGCAAAAAGATAGGTACTGAAAAGATTAACTAGAGTCTTATAGATGAGAATAAAGAGCAAGGATGTGATGGATATGAAACTCATTTCCTTTCAGAAAAAGCTGACCTGTAATAGAATGCTTTTGGAAACAAGACATCATCAGTGAAGTTCATTGCTTCTGGATAAACTTAGGAAAATAATCCAGGAAGGTTCAAAAAGCACTTAAATGTGAGTTAGAAATTCAATTAAACTTCCCAGTTAAATTAGTGATTGATAGTATCCCTTTAAAAAAAAATAAAAAATAAAATTAGACCCCTCTTTAACATAATGTTGAGTTTGGATTGATTTTTTTCTTTCCTCACAGAAGTACCCAGGTTTTCCTTGAAAATCTGAAAGCTAAAATTCCCCAAATTCTTTCCCTCTTCCTGTGTCAGTTTTTGAACATTAGTATGTCCATTTGGGATTGTTTCAGTCATTTTTATTTAAATCCTAAATCAGTTTCTGAAGGAAAAAACAGAACACTACCAACTTTGGAGAACGAAGTACAGACTAATCTTCATTTTGTAGTATTATGCAAGGTTTTACCCCACATGTTGCACAAAGGACAGGGGTTAAAGTCAACTTTCCCCAGATTTGGCTGAGAAAGGATTTTTTGCCTGTGTGAAATTTTCCATCTTTTTTTTTTTTCCTAAAACTGAAAAAAATTAACTTGCTATATTTTAAAAGATTTTTCCCCACAAAAATAAAACTGTAGGTCAAAGAGAGACCATCTAAATTACCTAAAGGATCAAACTCAACACTTTATTCATGCAGGAAGAAACCTGGTTCCACCCCCTGCCATGGGCAGGGACAACTTCCACTGTCCCAGGCTGCTCCAAGCCCCGTCCAACTCATCCTTGGACACTTCCAGGGATCCAGGGCAGCCACAGCTTCTCTGGGCACCCTGTTCCAGGGCCTCCTCACCTTCAAAGGGAAGATTTTTTTCCCTAATATCCAATTTAAAACTACTCCCTTTCAGTTTAAAGCCCTGGCCCATGGTTATGGACCAAATCTCACAGAAACTTGGACCTCTGAATCCACAAAGAGCTCAGTGGGGTCTTGTCCCATGGCAGAGGGCTTTCAGACAAACAAAAACTGTAGACCTCAGGCTTATGGACCCAGCAGTGCAAATACAGAGCTCTTTCTTCTCTCTGCACAAATTAAAACTGACACAGAAATGTCAAACCCAGAGTTCATCTTTATTTGGGCAAGTGATGCTAATGCAGCATTTCCTCTCCTTTCTGCTTCTCTGCAGGTGTGACACCGAGCTGGATCACCTGGGACAATCCTCACCCTGGCTCTGCAAGGCATTTCTGTATCCTGGCTCCAGCTCTCTCATTGCATTAATGTGATTTTTATCCACTCCAGGGCTACGTCCCCTCCCGAGAGAGATGTGAGCACATCAGAGCAATTTATCCACACAGAAAAGTAACCACAGCTCTGTGTGTGAGGAACCTGGTGACACCCAAAGGAAATCACACAGTGTATTTTAATTTAAGAAGTTGGGTAATACTCTAAATACACATGCCTCATATTTTGTCCAAAAAGAAAAAAAAAATGTGTAAAACTTTGGAAATTTCTTTGGAAATTCAGTGGAAAATACACTAGCTTTGTTCTTCTGATTATTTTTGCAGTTTATAAACATAGAGCAGAACCTGAAATACTGGAAGAAGTTGGAAGATATTTTAAAATTTGCTGCATCTTTAATATTTGTTTTTATTTTAATTTTCATTATTGATAATAGTAGTGTTTTCATGGTACTTAAGCTTTCAAAGCTAATACCTAGAAAAGACTCTGTAATTTCACCATTTAATGAGCTGTAGGTTAAACGATCCTAAATAACAATGACAAATGGCCCTGGCACTGCTCTAGAACATTAAAGGGAGCAACTCAAACATCAGTTTTGTCATCAGGAACCCCTGTAAGACCTGCACCACTCTGATCACAACTGTGTCACCTTTCTTGTCACTGTCAAAAACAAAAATGCACATGAAGTTTTAATTCAAAATCTGAGTAGTATTGAAGGGATTTCTACAGCTCAAGGCTCATCAAGCATTTTAAGATTTAGGCCAAAGCCACACTAAACAAAAAAGAACAACAAAAACAACAAAAACATAAAACAAAACAAAACAAATCCCCCCCAACAATAAAAAGCAGCAACAACAAAAAGCCAAAAAACACACATTAACAAAAACCCAACCAAAAAACCCCCCAAAATTAATTTTATTAAAAAGAAACTTTGAAATTCAGGGGAAAAATATTAAACTGGAGCATTTTCATGTAGAGAGCTCAGACTAAATCTTGGTGCTGCCATGTCCTGATTTTTCTCCTCCTTTAGCTCATCAGCTCATTTCTATGAGATCTTTGCTGAAGTATGTAGCAAACAACACCATAATTATAATTTTGTAAATTATGTGTGGTAACAGAACTATATTTTCTTCCAGTTCCTTGTTGTGGAAATTAATAATTTCTTTCATGAAGATACGTAAGGCTTGAAGCCTATCTGCAAACTGAAACTCACTGACAGCATCACCAGATGATTTACAAAATCAAGTGCCTAATTACACCCTCTCATAAATATTCATTCTGGTGTTCACAGTTATGGAGGAGAGAAAGTGAACATGTTGATTAATCAATTGATAGTATCTGATTCATCTGGCTATACAAATGGGAAAGAAAAGGCAGCAGAGCAATTTCCAGCAAATCTTGGCTCCAGCAGATTGTATTGCTTAGGAATGTTAACATGAAATGAAAAATTAATAAGTGCTAAAAATTAAAGGGTGTGTGAGAGCAAAGGGGCAAAGTGAGATGATTTTCCACATCAGATGGCCCTGTTGCTTAATTCAGGTGATAGCATAAAATTCATGCTTCTCTCACTGAAGTTCATAAAATTTGACTTTTTAAGCTTTGCCAGACTCGAGACATTGCAGCCAAATGGTCTGATTCAAGCTGCTTTTTTATTTGGATGTAGGAAAAATGGCTAAGCCTTTTCCACACATGCAAACAGTAAGAATTGTTTTATCTGCTTTAACAGAATGTGAGGAAAATAAAGAATCCTCTTAGTGCTAGTGCTGATGGCTATTAAATCCAGAGGAACACAGTGCCTGTCAGTTTTGGATGAGAGCTCCATTCTGGAAAGGATGGGGAAGCACAGTGGATTTGTGGATATTATAAACCTTGAAAATGGCAAGTTCTCGTTAGAAACTTGCTATGTCTTGGCAGATTGAACATCAACACAACACCCTGGAACACCTGCACATGCCCTGCTCTGCAGAAATGATTCACTTCTGGGACATGATTACACTGCCCTGTAGTGCCTGGAAAGGAGGGGACTGAGACATCACTGAAATCCCCATAGCAGACATGAAATTTTGTGACCTCTCTCTCCAGAGACTCTCAACAGCCTTGGAAAATTGGTTCCTAATTAGGCACCTCAGCTGTGCTGAGCTCCTGATGAGCTGAGAGGGTCAGGCCTGACTGAGGAATAGGCTTGAGGAGTTTATTCCTGCAACAGGTGGTCAGAGATGGGGAAGCAAGGCAGGGATGGGGAAAAGGATTTGTCTGAAGCCACACACACTTTGTGAAGACACAAAGGTAGGAAAATGACAAAACTCCTGCTCCCTCTGTTCCCTATCAGCAAAACCACAGGGCCCATTTGGGGTCACCTCCTGCCAGATACTCTTGCTCTGCTCAAATGAATCCCCTCCTTGTCTTCCTGGCTTTGTGACTGTCCATGGCTTCACACCTTTTAATGATGCTGCTGTAACTCCTCTGTTAATGCACTGTGAGCTCCTGTGCATTTTGCTAATTGCTGCTTATTCTGACAGTTCTTTATCAAGTGCTAGTACAGTCTCCACCAGAGAATGATACTGAAACTCTTTCCCCACATAGAGGTTTATTTTTCTCTCTGATTTTCCTGCTACCTTCCTTACTTTTAACTCTCATTGTGGATGGTTTGTTGAAAACACCTTCTCTTGCAGTGAATTCAGAAATGAGAATGTGCAGGAAGGAAATGCACCTATCACTTTGATAAAGAAATAATTCATTACCTTTTCTTACAATAATTAAATCATATTGATATCCTTAACGTGAAAGAGTTATGCTCTTAAGTGTACTAAATGCATTAAACAGTATTAAATATGTACAGTTATTTATGTTACAAACATTCCTTTACATTACAGGCATATTTCCATCTGTCTTTACAGAGAAAATCAGATATTTGCACATTATTGATACCAATTAAAATATCCAGGTCAGAAAAGTAATGTGTGTGCATCAATAACTGAAAAAAGTTTAACCTTTCTCTATTGTACTGCCATATTAGATGACCATTGTCAGTCACTTTTCAGGGGTTAAAATAGCATACTGGCTGCTTTTTTTTTTTTTCTCCCATGTTATTCAGTGATTTTAGCTGTAGGAAGATGATAAAATAATTTTTTTTGCCATTGGAAAAATATCTTGTATGTACACAGATATTGCCTCTTACTGAAGTTCTTTCCTGTTTCAACTCACATGACTTCCTAAGAATAGGAGTTTTTATTCTGGGAGTCAGACTCAAATAAAACAGTCAAAAAAAGGGCTGATATCAGAGCTTCTAAGCTATAAATGAATGCAGCCAGAAATGGAGTAATCCAGACCTCCTTCATCCCAATGCTCCAGCTTTCCTACCTATATCACACATTGGTCTCCCAAAAAAACCCTTTTTTTTGTTTCCACAAAATTTTTCATCTCCACAGTCCCATTATTCTGGTGAAGTATCCATTCCCTACACACAGAGGGCTTTGTGGAAATCCTCAGAGCAGCTTCTCCTGTGCCAGCCACTCCTCTCCTCGGGCCAGCAGCCCCGTGGTGCTCTGAGTGCCAGCCCCAGCATGCAAAAATGGTCCTTATGGCCACAGGTTGCAGTGACTGGCTTGCAGATTTGTGCCTTTCTAGTGCCACTTTATAGCTTCATTTTCAGGCCTATAGTTCAGTAAATTGGTTCCCAACAGGCTGTGAATAAAACACTACTTTGTTTTTTTGGACGCTACGTTTGTTTTTATGATAAAAACACATGATGTGTGAGAATGCATAAAGCTGGTAACACAGTTATGGAGCCCAGGCTCCATCTGGGTGGAGGGATGAGTGTGACCATTTTCCAACATTAATGACTCCCAAAATAACATCTGTGAGAACGTTTCTCTCCCAGCCATGAAGCCTTACTGAAAATTGGAGTCGTGGACTAAATTATTCCAGCCTTCCAGAGACCTTTTGGTTGGCTCGTTAACAACATCATTTAGCCAGGAACCAAACAGCTTCCAAGTACCTTTCTGAAATCCTGCATGGTTCTTGCTTGCCCCTCTTGCCATATTTCTTTGTTTTCAGTTCTGATCCTGGTGCAAATCACAGGGGCAATGAGATCAGATTGCCCAGCTGGAGCTCAGACAAGCTGAGCTTTGCATCAATGCACAGCATCACAGAAAATGGAGCAGGGCTTTGGCTTGAAGGGACTTTAAAGATTATCTTGTTCCAGCCCCTGCCACGGGCAGGGACACCTTCCATTATGCCAGGTTGCTCAAAGCCCCATCCAACCTGCCTTTGAACACTTCCAGGGATGGTGAGTCCACAACCTCTGTGGTCCACTGCCTCACCACCCTCACAGTAAAGAATTTATTCCTAATATCTAATCTAAACCTGCCCTCCTTCAGTTTAAGGCCCCTGGACTTTTGCTGCTTTCATAATTGTGAACAGAATTTAGGCCATAACTAAATCTGGGGAGTAAATACCTGTAAAGAAGACAGCCAAATAAATTATCAAAAATTGTTGTTTTTGTTTCTGACTGTGTCTACAAATTCTACGTGACCTTGTGAGAATAATCTCCTAGAAATGGAAAACTGAAAACTCATTACTAATAAGAAAGGCTTTAGAGGATGGAGTTTTATTACATTTACAAAAGTTAATGCTTCTTCAATTCTCTCTCCTTTGACCCATTCCAGTATTATCAGATTAAATATATTACTCTGTATAGAAGAATTCTCATTCAAGAGTCATCAGAAAAAAATAACATTTGCAGAAGGACTTGCTAGTAGAGCTTTTTATTCAAGTGTTTTATTAAACTCACCTAAAGCACTGATTAAACTGACCTAACAGAGTAAAGGAGCAGCAAGGAGAAGATTTGAGAGCAGACTAGCTGCCTGTCTGGATTTGGTCATTTGTGTCAATCCTCCCAGGATATATTCAAACCAAAGTTACTTTAATATGTGACACATTTTGTTTTTTTTTAAGCATCCTGAAGACGAGAACTAAAGCTGTTCTTTGTAGCAGCCTTTTTGTTAAATACAGTGGAGTGTTTAGACACTTTCTGAGTTACCATGATTTTCAGTATATATTGGTTTATTGTGAGAAAAATGTGAGAACTCTCTGAGCATTTGGTTAACTAAGGAATCCCAGGACTATACTATTCTTGATTTTATTAAAATTTAGATAGCTGAACAGAAAACAGGTGAATTTTACCCCTTATTGCTTTTCTCCCTTTTGTAATAGAGAAGCAACTAATCAGATGATCCAAATACCCAATGCAACTGCAATGAAATTCTCCAAATATTGAGATAATTAAGTACCTATGCATTTCTGTGCAACCCTCAATTTTTCTATGAGGGAATGTTCCTCTTATATCATGGTTTAATTTCTTTGTAGAATCACAGAATGACAGAATGGTTTGGGTTGGAGGGAACCTTAAAGATCCTCTTGTTCCACCCCCTGCCATGGGCAGGGGCACCTTCCACCATCCCAGGCTGCTCCAGGTCCCATCCAGGCCTTGAAAATTTTCAGGGATGGGGCCAGGGCCTATTTATTTTTAAGATTTTATTTTAAATTAATGTAGAAAAATTATGATGAGGAACTAGAGAATGTATTTCCTGATACAGGATGTTCTTTAAGACTTCTGCTCCAAGATCCTGTAATATAAAATATTAAATAATATTTTATTATTAATATTAAATAATAATATTAAGTAATATAAAAGCCTATGCACATATTTTACAGTAATTTCTCTCCTTCCCTTTAATAATAATTGTTTGTGTTGTTTCCTCTACTCTCTAGATTAATATTTGCAAAATGCCTTGTCAGTGAAAAAAGCACCAGCATTGCTATTATTGTTTGTGCTTGGCTCCTCAGATGCTGGTGCATGAAATGTATGAGAGAGAGAACACAGAGTAATTTAAAATCCCTCTTTGTAGTTTGAAGCCTATCTTCATTTTTCATTTTCTTTTTCTTATCATGTCCAAGAAAAAAAAGCAAAAAAGACAGGTATAAAAATTGGTTCTGAAGATGCTTCCACTTCATATGTACACAGCCAACAAGGCAGATTCAAACAGAGCCAAAAGCTTCCAGAGTTTAAATCAATACTGTATTTTTTTCTATTTTTCCTCCAGTACAAACACAAAAAACCTAAACCCAAACTGAAAAATAAACCACATCTGCAGTAAGTCAAAGCTAATTCTGAAATGATGGTTAAGAATACTTATTTTTTTCAAAAGACCTTCCCAAATGAAGCAGTTTACTGGATACACAGACATGGTCTTGGCTTTATTGCACAGAGATAAGAGCAGTCAATACCCATAGCTGTGGTATTTTGGGACCATTGATAAGAGAGTTCACAGGAAAAGGGAAATGAGAGTAAAATTGCTCTGGTAAACCAATAATGTGCTTTAGTAATATAACCTTTGCTTAGGACACTGGTAGAGGGTCTTTAAAATCAAATTACAAATGTCTGAAATAAGAAGAGATTAAATTTATCAAAATGAAAAGCACTACTGACAGAACCAAATCAGAGCTCGCTGCAGGTTGATGTCCAGCAGGAGAGTTCAGGAGAGGGATTCCTGGTGGGGGAAATAAAGGAGTGACATTTCCTTCACACCTGAGCAGTGCCAGACAGCTCCATGGAGCAGCAAGGACAGCGGGGGTGGCACTTCCCAGGTGAGGGAAGAGCCTCTGGAGCTGTCACAGGGAGGAGAGGGCTGGGGTTCACCTGCAGAGCTCCAGGGCTTTGTGCCCACACGTGTGGAGGCTCCTTGGCTCCCACGGCTCAGTCCTTGCTGGGCTCAGTCCTTGCTGGGCTCAGTCCTTGCTGGGCTCCCTCCTGAGCCCCAGCAGGAAAAGCAGATTCTCAGAGGTGACAAAGCTCAGTTTTTTGTCTGAAACAGACGCTCCCAGTCTCCAGAGGAGTGCTGTGTGGTTTCCTTTTGCCTCTCCAGTTAACCTCAATCAGTCCTGCCCATCCCAAGGGACAGTGCACAAGGCAGGGTGGGGCCAGACCCTAACACTTCTCCTCAAGAACTGGGTTTAAAGTGCTCCCCTCTTCCTCAGAACACGAATTCAGCTCAGCCATAGCAGAGATCCCTCGGTGACAGAATGCTGCTCATCTCTCTATGTGAGACACTCACCCAGGGTAAACGGGTCTTTCCACATAATGAAAAAGAGGGACTTACACAAAGTGAGAAATGGGCTCATGACTTAGAAAATGATAAAATAAGAACTAGATATGGACTAATTGATAGGAGGCATGCAGAATGCTGTCAATTTGTTCCCACAGGTATGTTCTGTAAGGGTTGAGAAGGAGTGCCTACATCCCAGTTTGGGATAAACAGCCCACCCCAGGCTGGTGTTGTGGTATATTCAGGTTTGTGGTATATTTTAGAGGCAACACCTTAGGTAATCTGCTCATATAGAAAATTAAAAAAGCAAGCATACTCAGAAAACCCTGGGATTAATATCTTGCCCACCAACATTTAGAAATGCACCCCCTTCATGAGGAGAACGGTAGCTCTGAGCTTCCTCTGCAGTGAATATGAAAAGTGAGCCCTTCTACAGGGCTGCTTCTCTGTCCTGAATATCTGACTCACCCTCTGCACCTCTGTTTTGTCCGTATTGTCTGGTTTTCCCCCTGAAAGAACCTGGGACAGCTCCTCCAAACTGCTCTCACTTAACAACCTGAAATGAAGTCAGGTAAATCTGGGGCTCTAAGGATTGAGTCAAGTCTGGATTTCAATAATTCATATTTGGCCCATCCATCCAGAATTTTAGATCACTGCTAAGATTTCTCTCTTTAAGACAATAGTCATTTTAGGAACCTTTTATAATGACTTTGAACACACTCCTGTATTTGAATTTGTATTATGAACTTGTGTGCATTTTCCTTGGTGTACTGAATGTAAAAGTAAAAGCTTGGAAGGGATTAGTAGAAGGTTCCTGTAAGAGTGAAAAAAATTAGTCATTGAGCAAGAGATTAAAAAAAAAAAAAATCTAATTACTTCTAACTTGGAATCTGATATGTCCAAAAAGAGGATTTTATGATAAGATGTACTATTTAAGGTCTCACTGACCCAGGAGTTCTCTTCTTGTCATGTTGGTGGTTCTGTTTTGCTGAGGATAGATGAGATTTGCAGTCAGAACTGCAATATTTAAGTCATTGTTAAAACTATACAAAGCACCATAAGCATACTGGATCATCTTGATAAAAACTCTAAAGAGTTCACAGCTTAGAAATACTCAGGCTCTAGGGGACAGCTTGTCCTTAAACTGAACCAGTCTCTTCCTCAGTGAAAAGAATGAATTTATTCTCATGCAAAAGTGTCTGTGGCACAGAACTGCAGATTTAATTTTACATGCAGTAGAGCAAAGAACACAAAAAATGTCTGTTGGAAAGCAGTCCATTACGTTGATACGCTATCTGTACACATTCATCTTCCTCTTTATTCATCATAATTTGTAAAGAAGTATTATTGCTTGACATCCAGTAGTGCTCATCTCATATTTATCCACAGTGTTAAGCAGATGGCTGTGAGTGTAATTAAAGAGAGAGGGAAAAAAATCATTGTTCTTTATTGATAAAAGATGCAGAATGAGACAAAATTATTTTTTCAGTTTGTGCGCTGGTATTTTGTGACATTTACATGTAAGAATAACAGGTCAGATAATAGGTCTTTAAAATATACAAATGTAATTCTCTCAGCACTAGAGACATAAACAGGGAACTTGTTTTTCCCTGCTTTTCAAAGAGAAATAAATTGGAGGATTTGGTCCAATCTTTTGTATTTGTGCTATAATGTCGGAAGGCATTCTACATTTTAAAATTGTTTAAAAGTGGCTTTCAGTTGTGAAAGCTCATTTTTGAGTGCCTGCTTTAAAATGCTGTTGTTCTTATGAAATACTTGTTTTTATGCCTCTCACTGTAATTTCAGTAGAGGATTTCAAGACCAACAGAGATGGTCTTTGCATTGGGACACTCAGGATCTCTTCAGAGGCAGATTGGTAAAAGATTAGATGTGTGAAAGATGAGAAAATAGTCTTATTCTGCATTACAAGTGCCTCATCAAAGAGGTATATTTACAAATCTGCCGCTGTTTACAGTATTCAGCATGTGCCCAGGCCATCACAGAATCACACAACAGTGTGGCTTGAAAGGGACTTTTAAAGGCTGTCTTGTCCTACTCTGTTTTCTGAGCAGGGACATCTTCAACTCCATCAGGTTACCCAAAGTCCCATCCAACCTGGCCTTGGACACTTCCAGGGATGGGGCAGCCACCACCCCTCTAGGCAGGCTGTGTTCCCCACCTTAAGGAAAACCAGGCTTCCTTTCCTGGTTTCTTGAATTTCCTTATTGCACAGACTGTGGGGCTTGGGGATCTCTGTCCTGTCCTCTGGGGAAACAGGACCTCCCTAGCTCAGGGTAATCCCTTTTGCTTTCATCCCCCTCCCCAAGGATCACAACCTTCACTTGTACCATGAGACCTCCACCAGCCAGGTGAAGGGGAAGGAAGAACTCTTTATCTTAAAAACATCCTCTCTTCTGCCCTGGTGACCCCAAGGGAGGGGTGCCTGGGCAGAAGGCTGTGTTTTTCAGAGGTCATTTATCTATTCTGGAAATTATAAGCAAGAATTATTTCTATCATTCTGCCTGGGCATTTTCCTTCAAGCCTCAAGGCCTGCCCTGAGCAGGGGCACAGGAGGGGTGCAGAGGGGACAGGCAGAGCCCTCCTGTTGTTATGATCATACATATTACAGAAGATCTCAGCCAAGACCAGAGCTGAAAACTTTTACAGCAAGAGGCAGTGCCAATGCCCTCAGAAGATGCTGCTTCAGTATCAGGTTTGCTGCTGTGCTTGCAGCAAATGCTGGTTCACGTTTATGTGGCAGCTTGGAGGCTTGAATTCTGTATTTAGATCTTGCTCACAGCAGTGGCTCAGGATTATGCTGGTACCACCTCCAGATCCTAATACATTTTTAATACATTCATAGACTTTAGAGCCAGAAAAGAACCATTATATCATCTAGTTTGACCTCCTGTAACTTACACACTCAGCCCATGAAGTTCACCCAGTTACTCTTCTGCTGAGCACTGAAGAATATCTTCTAGAAATGGCTCCATCCCTCAGCTGAGGGACAGTCTGCCTCTGTCCCTGGAAATTTCCTTTGGGAATTAATCACCCTCACGTTCCAAGCTTGTACCTTACAGCTGAGAGGTATTGGTGAGGACAACCTTCTACCACCCATTCATTTGAAGTTTTTCTCTGCTGGATTAGACAACCTTCTGCTGAGTGGCATTTTCATACTCCTTTGCAATTTATTTTTTGATAAACAGAGCAGGTAACAGAAGAAAAATATAACATTACATCTTGTTTTATTGAGTCTCAGTTATTATTTCCTACCCTCAGTGCAGTTGTCATTACTTTTGGTTTGAGTCAGTGATCCGAGATCCAATGTTCTGATTTTTTTTTTTACTTGTATGAACTGGAAGCACTCCAACTCCTGCCCAATATTATCACTTTTAATAATGCATGCTACCATAGCTCCTATTCTCTGAACATTTTCTTCCCAAGGCAAGTGAGCCATAAACTGCATTATCTAAGTTAAATGTGGACTTTTCCCATTATTTTCAGCATGATTTGAAGAGTTTCTGAAACTCAGACAAAAGCTCTGAACCAAAAGTCAGCGATGGGAGTGGTACTGGCCATTTCCATTACCTTGAAATTGTTTCTGAGGAAAAGACATCTCTGTTCTTCGGGGAGTAAAGTGAGACCAGAGCAGATTAAGAGTTTTTCTGAGCTACCCAGCCCCATATCCTGCCCTTGACACCATCAACTGTGGTTGTGTAAGAAAATACTAAAGATCATTCTTCCTGTGTTCTTTCAATTCCCACAGTTATTGGTACCATGGTTTTCTGGTATGGAGATTGGACTTTCACTTTTACTTCTCCTGCTTGGCCTCCTATACAATTTTGCCCATTTTTACCCCAATTCTGACTTGCAGCAGGGGAGGTTCCACAGTTTAAATATATGCTGTATGGAAAGAAAGCATGACAGTTCCTTTTTTGAAGATCAAACCTGCCACCCCAAAGTATAGTGTGCCTCCTCACTCCTATTTCTTGAGGAACCAGGGGCAGTTTTTTCTCTTCACATTCCTTGCAGTTTCCTAGCTGTAGAGCTCCCCCTCAGCCTAGCAGGTGTTTCAGTTCTGAACAGAAGAGACACATATAGTCAGTGCTTTTTACACCTAAGAAATTTCAATCCAAGCTCCTGGCTAGACTGAAGCAGGAGTCCTTTGGCCATGTAGAACATGAGAGTCCAGGGACAAGACAGCCATAGTCTTGGGTCCAGAAGGTCACCACGCATGAGGGTGCCTAGTTTAGGCTGGAGCTAATATTTTCAGTCTGACTTCACAGCAACCCTACTTTTCTGTGATTACATTTGTCCTTCCTGGTTTCTCACCTCAGCTTTGCCTCCCCAGCTCATTCTGGAGGTACACACTGCACCCACCCACAACCTGCAGGATGGCTCTGAATGTGGATCTCCAGTTAATACACGGTCACCCACAGAGCTGCAAGGCTGTTACTGGCATCTGAGGAGGCCTCTTTGTCAAAGACAAACAATTTGGTTTACATTTGGA
Source organism: Parus major (assembly GCF_001522545.3). NCBI lineage: Eukaryota > Metazoa > Chordata > Aves > Passeriformes > Paridae > Parus > Parus major. The sequence goes on from NC_031771.1 coordinate 63,884,379, forward strand.
AGGGGAATGCTGGATTTTAAGTGCAGTGATCATAGATGCAGCTGCCACCACCTTATGTTCCATTTCAAATGATTAATAATATTTGTCAATTCTTGTATGTCACTGTGCTTTATTGCTGTACAGCATTCTCCAAGCGATGGCACTCTCTTTTGGATTGATCTGATTAATGAAGAATGAATCTGTTCCATTTTATTGTAAGCCTCTCTTAACTGAATGGCTTAGGTTAAAAGAGAACAACCTCCACCAAATGTTGTGAATTATAGCATCATTTAAAACATGTTTCCTTTCTCTTGTTGCTAACAGTTTAGTGACAATACCTGAAGAATTAAACTTAATTACTTTTGATCAAGCCCTGCTCCTCTGGATATAAACATGCTCTCAATTTTACTTTTATGATTTAATTTTTTTGCCCTGCAATGAAAGTGTCCTTCTGTCGTTACAGTGCTTTATGTTCTACAACAGATCATTTCAGCACTGCAGATGCCCATCTTGTTCCTGGTGCAAATTGCTCACAAAACCCTTTAATGATTAATCCTGCTTCCTGTGCCCCCCATTGGAGGAGCTCCTTTGACGCAGTGGCTGCAGCTCAGAACAAAAAGATGGTATTTAGGCTCTATACATAGCTCTATTGTTATGTGACCTGGGGCTTTGTTTTTACATCAGCTGCTTGTCCAATTCCTTGTCAGTCTTGTTTAATTAGCTGGTATGGTCCTGTATGGCAAGGACTTTCTAATGTTCCTTGTTTGCTTAGTGCTTAGCTCAAGGGTGCCTCCATCTCTGCTATTGTAATGCACAGAATAAATAATATTAATAGTTTAACTGAAAACAGCAAGAAAATCTTCAGTTTCCTCTCTCCTAATCAGTATTACCCATGTAATCTCTGTAGTTAGCACTGGCAAACATATGCTGATGGTAATCACTTACAAAAAGTAACAGCAGAGGTTTAAGAGTTGACTACTACATTTAGTTAAAGATCCCAACAACAGTTTTTATGCATTAAAACCTGCCAAAATACATCACTCCAGTAAGAAACAGAGCTTCTGACTACAAGCCTTTCTCTAGGTGTCATATTTTCCACAACCTGTGAAGGAATTTGGGGGAGGTTTACTTTTTTAATCCTTCAGATTGTTGCCAGAATAATGTGAAATATAAACAGCAGAACCACAAATCTTCACACAGCATCAGAATTAGCCTCATCCAGAAGCCTTTTTCTCTTCTGAGACTCCTACTGAGACTTTTCTCAGTCACTCACACCTTAAGCAGATCCAGAATTCCTGGTCTTGAAAACACACATGGGATGTTCTTCTCGAGATGCTAAATATTTAATTTTTTTAGACTCACACTGGCTCCCCCTTTTCATCCTGTCTGCAAGCACATGAAATGGCTTTTTAAACTCTCCTTAATGCAGTTAATGCAGTCATCTAAATCACAGACCTTCCCTGAGTTCCTCTGCAGGTTTTATAAACACAGGGTGAATTTAGTAAAAATTAGGGAGTGCTTGTCTAGGATGTACAAAATCTGCAAGCTCTATAGCTGGGCTGTTTTGAGAAGGATAAATCAAATTTAGGTAACCTACACGTTCATCCTTGAACTTTGAGGGTTTTCTACTCAATAAAAATAATAATAAAATATATTTTTTTCAGGAGAAGGAAAGCTTTATTAGGTCACAGGTTTTATTCCAGAGTTTTAAATGACAGCAATTATTGCAGTCTATTAATCCTTTCTTTCTGGCTGTCTGCCTCTTAGTGTCTAAAGGCACTGCATAAGATCATTCTGGGTTCCAATTTTATTGGTATAAATACTCAAAAAAAGTAAATATTTTCTTTAGGTAAATATACAAGCCCAAACACTGGGCATACTTAAAACTCCCACATATTAATGATTTTATATTTGCAGTACCCTGAGAGGAAATATTCTCAAGATGATCAACAGAATTTAAAATAATAAACAAAATTTAAGAAGAGAACTGGACTGAATGCAATCAAGATATAAATAAACATATGGATTATAATAAAGTAGAACTGGCTTCTCAACAATCAGTTCTTTTTTATCCACTCTAACATTCTTTCTTGCATCTTCCTAACTGACACATATCTGTTGAAGAGCTGAAGAAAGAAAAAAATGCCAAATAATTTTTGTTCTCCATGAAATCAACAGGAATGAGTGATGGTGCCCACAAACTGGTTCTGTTTAGCCTGAAAGTATCATTTTAATGTGGTAATCTCAGAATACATGAGCGGCACATTGACTCATAAATGTGTTACTCAAATATTGTAATGTGTTGCTATACTTTATACTTGTGAAAAACTTCCTTCCTAAAGCTCAGCTGGGCTCAGGATGCTTCACATTCACCTCAGAAGCAGCCCACAGACTTCTGGTGAGCTCATTTTAGTCAGGCTTTCTTCTGACTCACTCAAGTGTTTGCACCAAAGGCGGATGAAATTAACAGTGGTAGAAATTCCCTTTAATCAAATTGGTTTGACCTTTATGCTCTGTAGGAAACCTTTGGCTTAAGGAAAACAGATGCTCTTCACAGTATTAAGGTATTTTTGCTTTCCTCCCACATAAAATGAGCAAATTACCCACTGCATTTCCTCAGTCTAGACTGTTTTTACTTTGGGGGACAGGGGCTGAAGAAACATAAAATGTCTCTGGATGTGAAGGTAAGTTCACAGTGATTCACTGTAACAATTTGCAGAACAACATAAAAACAGTGGTTGAGTCACAGCTGACCTTTCTGCAAAGGTAGATTCTCATCTACATTTTAAAGGGTGCAAAATGCTAAAACCAGAATGACACAGGTTCTATTATTTTACCCAAGTCTTGCATCAGAAATGAAATAGTAGAAGGTATTTTATTCTGTAGGATGCCCAACTAAATTGATCCATCTTCATTCTTTCCTGGTTTTCCCCCTCAAACTCCTTTATTTTTCTGGAGACATAATTTTACTCAGGTGGTTTGGGGTAGTTGCTTTAGCCTGGCTCTTTTTTCAGCAGAACTCCATTATATCTGAGGAATCTGGGAAATGGAATTGGCATGAGATTTTTGCCTGTTTTTTTCTCAGTGGGTCATGTTTGATTTTGCAGTCCCAGCCTGGCTTTCAGTAGGGTTTGAAGTCACATCTGGGTGAGTGTTCCTCCTTCCTGACATCAGGCAGATTTGCTGACTGGTTTTAAAGAACATGAAGCCAGGTCTTCCACACCTCAGCAAAGTGTCCTATATACTGATTTATCAGCCAAAAAGACAAGAATGATCTCCCACCCCCCTGTGAGAAATGGCTACTGAAATGGCTACCAAATGGCCTCATACCTGTTTTCCTGTGTAACCAAATCATTCTACAACTAACCCACGTGTATCTTTACAAACATGGATTTTTCAGTGTCATTTCACTCTAATCCACACTGAGGCATGTATTAACAAGAATCTGGGTTACCCTGACCTTGTGTGGCAGGTCCATGGCATTTAGGATGGGGAGCACTCTGAGCAGGGGAAGGAGCTCTGTACAATAATAAATGTGGAATGGATGCCTCCAGGAAGAGCAGCACAGAGACACTCACTTGTCTCCAAAAGCCACATGGCTGGATGTCCCATCACTGCAAGAGGACCAGCTGAGGCAGATAGAATGTCCAAAACTGGAGTTATTAGCACTGATTGACCCAAGGTGTGATGTGCAGGTCCTTAAGAGTTTAACCACAGGGTAGGGAGAGAAAGAAATTCCTCAGTCAAGAATCAGACTACTCTCTTTATGATTGTAGGTGAATTTATAGATGCTTGAGTGATGTAGGGCTTCCAGAGATGTTCCTGTCCCTCCTGAAACTGATCTGCCTGTAGCACATGAGGCAAATGAAGCCTTTGCTTTCTGCCCTCAGTCTCTGGCTCCTCGTTAACACTGCACTGGAAGCAGTGTGTGAAGCTCCTGTTAGTAAGGCTCAGAGAACAGTATGAATAACCAATTAAAAAAAAAATCCATAAAGACATGCAGTATGGCAAAATAAACATGTTTGTGATGAAGAACAATAGGATAACACTAGAGGGGTTACTGCATTAGTTCTCTGCATTATCTCAGCATTGGAGACAATTACTGGTCTCTCCAAAATACAGTTAGAAGACCAATTAAGCAACACTTGTTAGGTTAGGGCACATGAACAACTCAGTTGATCACTTTTAAGGGAGTATTATTTAGGAGACCAAAGATATCAGACCAGCAAGGCATGACAGATTTTGCTGTAATTTTTGCTCCCATTGCAAGGCTTCCAGTTACAATTATGAGATGTCATAGGTGAATTCTGGTGTAGAAAAAAAAAATATTTATCTATGCTTGTTAGGGGACAACGTTCTTCTATTTCAGAATTGTGAATTCTATTTTCATTAGTTCCTGCACTAGAGACATTCAGAGATGTGTCAGTACGTCCAAGCATGTAATATTGTTTTCACATGGACATGACCTTTATCAAGCCTGCCTTTGACTGATGAGACACACATGCACACCCCAGTTATTTATATATTTAGTTAGTTAGCTGATTATTCATATTTAAAAACTTCAGGCATTTTTTTTTCCCCTGAATAATATCCTTGGTTTCAGGAGAATGGATTAATTCAGGATTAGGGGAATCCTTATGTGGCTGAAAATCTAAGGAATGATAGTTCCACTAATTGGTCTTGATAGAGGTCTTGCAGTATAACACATAAACATCAACTCCAGTGCCTTGGGATTCAGTGTCCTTGGGATCCAGCCATCAGAGTTAAGTCCCACTTGCAAAAGTTTGTTGATTTGGTTTTCTGGCAATACTTAAACAGGAGTATTTTTGCACTAAGAAACTCTAAGTAGTACTTTAACAAGGAGTTTCTGTTTTGAAGTTGCATCTTACCCCACTTTACTCTCTTTGTAGAAGCAGGTCTTGAAGCTCAGCTGCCCTTTAAGGCTGATGAAAGAGAAGCTGTCCTGGTGTAGGGGCTTCAGACTGCTGGGATGAATTTCCTTTTGGAAATTGCCTCTCCTGCAAAGACTGCAGGACAACATCTTTAGTGGCAGAGCAGACTGTCAGCAAGCCATGATGTTGTAATTACAGATTTCCAGGTGAGATAAACCTTATTCCTCCCAAATTAGTGCTAATTTCCAACAGGGAGAGAGCTAGATAAGAGCTCCTCCTGTGTGCTCTGCTAAGATTGACTTCTCTTTTGATGAGAGAGCATTACTGCCTCCACTGGGCACAACAGGCTGCAGACAGGCAGCTGACACTCAGGGAGCTGCTGCTGTTCATGTTCTAGCTGGATGGTGGCTACTAATTGGATGCTAATGCAAATTACATCGTGACTGCCTGCAGCTGTGGATTTGCAACGCTGCATGCTTGATATGCCCATTCAATCACGCTCGCTCAGACTCCTGTCCAATTTGTAAATGTTCACAAAAATCCACGCACTGAGATTCCAGGAAGGAATGTGGGTGGCCTGAATGCTCACATTGTTGTCCCATGATGCATTTGGGATTAAAAAAGTATATGTAGATACACTTTTATTATATAATATTTATAATATTTATTATTTAGTCCAAATGTATATGGGACTAAAATCAGCTTCCAGAAGATAATGCATCTCACCTGTGTTAGGAACATATTTTAGGATAGCTTGTGCATGCATCAGCTGCTCAGAGTTTTGTTTTTGTTCTTCATCAATAATGGATCTCTCCTTGGTTTTAAAAGACAGAAGTATAGACTCTATTTAACAAGGGGTCAGATCCTGCAGTCCTTTGCATTTATTGAATATAGTTATGCCACATGATACAAATTATAACTTGGACTTCTTTCTCTATGCTGACATAAATCTGAATTTCCCCACTGGGTGTAATCATAGGCCTCATGCATGAGGATTTAGATTAATCAGGAGAGCAAAGGCTAATAAAACACCACTCTGAAGATGGAGTATCTCATGTCTTTTATCTTTTTTTCCTTGTTCTCCCTCCGACTTCAGTGTTAGATGAGTTGGACCATTAGTTATTTTTATTACACTGACAAATGCAGAGTCAGGTAGGGGCACAAAGTGGCTTTGAGAGAGGTGTAGGATCCTGCAAATATGGAGACTCTGCTCAGGGAATGGCTAAACCAGAGAAGGACATTGGGTATTGCTGTGTTCCATGAACTCAGGGTATAGACAAGAGATCCCATCTGCCCTACTAAGGCAGCAAAATTGACTTTGCAAAATGGATTTCACTCCAGCCTTCACCTCAAAGCCTGGAAAAGCCTCTCAAGACTGGGTGTGTGTGCTCCCTTTTTCTCCTTACTGATTGAAATGTGAAGAGGAAAGAGGTTACAGTCTCTTTTGATCATGATGATACTTTTGTCCTTTCAAGCCTGTGCTCTTGAGGGCTTGCTGGGCCATTTTCAAAAGGCTACTGCTGAGGAAACTGCCTGTTCAAAGACTCTCTTTTTATTCTTTTTATCATTAATTGCTCAAATGTTACCTGTCACTGGTCTTCATCAGCTAAAGCACTGCAGGTCAAAGTACAGAGCTTTAAGAACTGGGTGTTAAGTCTGCAACCTCCCACTCTGCACAGAAGATGAATTTGCAAATAGTGGGAATATCTCTGATTCAAGCTCTTTTGCTACTGCACAGAAGTCACCACACATACTCCAGATGACAATTTCCATCTAAATCATGGCTTTGTGGCAAAGTGGAAAAGCTTGATCTGCCAAGCCACTTCCAGTTTTTCATGGATGGTGCTTTCCAAATGCCTTGGAAGCCCTCCCTCTGTGCACGTGTTGCATTCAGGACAGCATTTCTTATTGCATCCATTAAGATCGTGCCCATGAAGACAGATTTCAGAGAGCTGACTATCCCTGTGTATTATCTCAGGAAGGGGCTGAGTTTGGGAAAGAGCCAGAGATCCCAGGAGAACTTTCTGGGAAAGCAGCCACTTTGCAGGAGGTTCTGACATTGTTCAGCAGGAGAAAGCCTTTTTAGTTAGGTTAGTAGAAAATTAACCATCACTTGTGATGAACCACATTATTTCTTTCTGTAAGCCAGTGCTTGTGTGTGTTACAGAGTTTATAATCATGTTAGGCCCCTCATTCCCATCACTTCCAGTCAGACAGGCCTGGCTCTGGCCTTGGCCTCACTGGTGGATTTAGCCTCACAGCAGCCCTGTGGAGTAGAACTAGGTGAGCCTCAAGGCACCATCTTATATTTAAATGGCTTTCACAGGGTCATGAAGCCTGTAATGGTTTAGATTCACCAATTTGAGTTTCCTGGCCAATGCACCAAATAATTTTCTCCCTGAGAAATCACTTCCAAGGGTGTTTGTTATTACTTTCCCTAAATGTCAAACTACCACAAGCCCATAAATGAGTGTATGAGGGGACAGAGCCAGACACCCATCATCTTCTGTGTGACAAAGAAACCCACAGCAAATCCAGGCTCCTCACTTGTCCCTTTGTCAGGGACTTCAGGTGTCTCCCAACCCCTGTGTCTGTGCACCCTCCAGTTTCTTCTCCTAAAGCACAGTTCCATCACAGTTGCATCCTTCCCTCTTTCAGGGCTGAAGTGGGGTCCCTGTGGCCTCTGTGGGTCCCTGTGGCCTCTGTGGGTCCCTTGAGGAGTTTTCTCAGCCCTTGGAAGGCAGAGGGGCAGCTGCAGTGGAACATGTGCAGCTCAGACCATGCAGCAAATCCAACAATCTGATCAGGAAGGCCTGGCCTCAGGACTCTGCAGCCTTTTGGCTGGGAGAGAAGAGATGTCATCCAGCTAATGACTGCACAGACATGCTCTGGTATAGCCAGGTCAGGTCCAGGAAAACAAACCTCACTTCCTCAGTTAAAGCCCTTAAAATCCAGTTGCCATGTTTACTTCTCCCTTCTGCTTTTCCCTGTTTCCTCTGACTTTCTGCTTATTTTTCCCTACTAGCAGTGAGCGCAACTTGTGCAAACAGTTGAGGAGCCTGTGCCCTCACTCTCTTCTCCCTGTGATTCATTATTATTAATAACTGGGCTATTTTTGGCTTTTGCTCATCAGGCAGCTTGTACCAAATCAGCAGCCTGCCTTTCAGTGCTGCCAATCAAGCCTTTCATTCTGCTTATGGGAGCAGAGTGCCTCGTCCTGTTAGGGTTCCTCAGCAGCCCTGCTGCTGCTACCCTTACCTAAAGCTTACACATGGACTTGAATATATTCATATGTGTGTGTGTGGAGCAGGAAAACAGGGATGAGAGCAGCTCATGGTTTCCAAGCCCTGTGTTTTGGAGGCACAGCAGGGACTGCAGCACCAGGAGATAAAGACGCTCCATATGGCACCTGCCTCTTGATGAGGTTCTCCTCAGCTTGGGGGGACCTGTGGTGCTGTGGCAGTGTTCTCTGTGCTTTACATTGTTTTTTTTTTTTGCATTCTAGCCTGAAAATTTATGCAGAGCAGAGCAGGAGGAGGGTGGCTGTTAAAATGTCATAAACAGTGGTCCCAAAGTGGATGGGAAAAGCAGATAGAGAGAGGAAAACAATCATTGTAACCTTATAAGGGAGTTATGGAGCACAATTTTTTTAGCAGGGCCTATTGCAATAGGACAAGAGGTTTTAAGCTGACAGAGGATTGATTTAGATCAGATATAAGGAAGAAGTTTTTGACAAATAGGTTGGTGGAACACTGGCACAACTTGCCCAGAAAGGTAATACATTCCTTATCCCTGGAAACATTCAAGTTGAATGGGACTCTGAGGAACTTGGCCTGGTTGCAAATGCCCTGCTCTTTGCTGGGGCTTTGATTTGATGACCTTGAAATGTCCCTTCTAAAATGCAACATTCAGTTTCTTTATTTTCCTTTTTTTAATGAAGTGGTATTGTTAATTATTGAGAGACACTTCTGCTGGAAGGTGCAGATGAGACCATGTCTGGAAATCAGTAATATGGATTTCATTTAACAGCAAATGTGAGGTAGAGAGATAAAAAGAAATAGGAGAGGGAGGGGGGAAAGAGAATGAGAGAGATATATTAAGCAAAAGATAGTCACTACCTGTGGATCCAGTGGTGTCCTGTTGGTCCTTTTTCACCCTGGACTTTGGAGGGTCTGAAGGTAGTTCAAAACTTTTCACTATTTATACATTTTAGAAAATCAAGGATTCAATGCTCATTAGCTACACAGTTCTCTTATTCTTTTGGTTAAATGATTCCCTCACTTCCAGTGCTATTTTGCTCCTTGCTCAGTCTTTCTCTTTTTTATTAAGTTGGTGTGTTTCTTGTCTTGAGCTGGTGGGTTGTGGTCTCCCCCTGACAGAATTACCTTTCACTCAAAGCAGACTGATTTCAGCTCAGTTATTTCTCTCATGGCCCATAAATTCTGCATTCTTTGTGTGCACTATCAGAGGTATATTAATCTCCTCCAGTTTGGCTAAGCTCCCCTGAGGAGGTCTGAGAGGACACTTGGACAGTTAGTACCACCTTTATCTTGATTCAAATTCTGTCATGGTGGCTTAATTTGCAGTTCAAATTCCAGGTGTCCATGAAGACATATTTGGGGTAGGGTGGGTTTTATAGTGTATGTATTTATATTTTGTATGTGTTTATAGTGTTGATGATTTAATAGGTGAGCCAATCGTTGATCAAACAGTCAGGAAAATGGCAATAATTTATCCATAATACCAGTAACATAAGTAAATAAAAAAATCACTCCTGAATCATACAGGAGACTCAGATGCAGCAGAAAACCAACAAAGAGAGTAGGATTAGCTAAGTGTTAAGCAAATATCACATATCTCCATGTGGCTGACCACTATGCCCAAGGGCCCACAGGAATCCCTGTAACACAGATGAAACTGCTGAGATCAAATACTGGGACTGGCAATGGCCTCTGTGGATTTACTCTGTGAATTAATTTGGTCCCAACTGCACTTGCAGGTTCTCTAGACTGAATGCTGGAAAAACCTGTGGTGTCACTTAATCTATCCCTTTTCTTCCCACCTTTTCCAGCATCCATTTCTGCCTCACGTGTTTCTCCCTGCTCTGCTCTACTCTGCTCTGTGTGTCTCAGAGCTGAGGACCTGGGCCATTATTCCATGGCCCAGCACAGCTCCAAGCACAGAGGATGTGCTGTCACAACCTGCTGTGCATCACTGAGCTGCAGCAATTTGCCATGTGCCATGAGAAATAATGTAAATTCAGATAAGCCTCTGTCCCTGTGAGCAAAGCTAAATCAATTTTCTGTATGTTTGCCTTGGGCTCAGGGTGTGCACGAGGGCCAGGATGGTGATTTGGGTGGAATGTGCCACGACAGTTCTGTCACCTTATAATAATTGTTGTGGTCACAGCTTTATTTTAAAACTTAACATAATGTCAATAAATGTAATTTGATATGTATTTTTAAGATCAGTTATCTAATCCACCTTCTAATGAAAGGTAAAGATCAGGTTCCTTTTATCCATACACCCCCATATGGGATTGCTGGCACCAAAACCAGTCCTTTTGACAGCAAACATTGTCTTCAGAGTCCCACTGATGGCTTGGCTCCTTCTTTGGGCACCATTCTCTCTTTCCTTTTTCTAAAAGATGGCAGAGAAGATATCTTCCCTTCTCCTCAAATAATTCTTCTCACTTCCTTCCCTTGCATGATCCCCTCCTTATCTCTAATTTGTTTTATCCTTTATCTCCTTATCCCAGCACCACAGAAGTCCCTGCCCCAGCTCACTCTTCTGCTCAATCAGCAACATCTCCAGCAAGTGGTGTAAAAAATGTAAATATTGAGGAGACAAACGTGAAATGTCCCTAAAGTCCTAATGGAAAGGGCAGCCTGCAAGGAAAACACATAGCCTCAGAACCTGCTCTTCTTGTGTGCTGCTCAAGCTAGGACAATATCACTAATTTTTATTTGATGCTTTGTTTGGAATTTTCCTTTTTGAATCACTGAAGTAAAAAAACAAGAATCATGACATTTTGTTTCTTGGTAGCTATTTGCAGTAATTTTATCTCAATGATGGTCAAACACAAATGGTGTTGGATTCAGGTTACTTTCAGCCTACTTAATCTTTCTTTTTTTTCAGATGTTCCTGAAAGCATAAAACATCCTCCTGCAATAGTGAGCTTAATGTATTTTCAATTCAAAATCTTCCCCACCCATCACTCTCCACACACCAACCTGCCAATCCAGATCCCTCTGCAGCATGCTCAATCACTTGTTAAAATGTTCTGTCATTTCTTATTTAAGCTGGCAGCTACAAGAGCTTGGTGTGTCTGATGCCAATGTTCAAGTGAACCAAACCTTGCATTTGCAATTTATCTTATTTGTAGACATAAAGTGATCACAGGCAAAGACCAGAAGATACTGAATATTGTTCTGATTAGTTTTGGGTCACAAACCTTGTGCCTACCTTCCTTCTGCTCCTCAGAACGAGTCAGGAACTTGCACTTTGTGGCCTGTCTTGTGATTCAAGGCATAATAATTTGTTTTTAAGGAGAAGATAAGAATATCTGTGGGAGGTGATGGTCTCCTGAGGAGTGGTGAGGGTTGCTTGAAATTTCAATACATCCAGATCTGATTTAATTTGAGATCAATCTCAAAAACAAAGATGGCAGTGTTTATGTAACTGGAGCTATTATGAAGTGCAACTGAATTACCACCACTTTTGCAATATGAGCTTCAACAGCAGTGGGTTAAGTCCATATAAGTCATGGAATGTCTGAATAGGTTCATTCACTGAGAAATGTCTGTGACACAGCACCAGGTGCACAGGTTCTGGGGTTTATCACAACTGGGGAGCAGAGGAACATTTACTTTTTAGGGCATCAAGGCACAGTACTGTGGGCAGGGTGATACCAGGCTGCAATATATGGACAATAAAATCACCTTTCAAAGGCAAAAGTCTGAACCAGAAGGAGAGACACAAGTACTTGTCCACCCTTGGTGAGATGCTGGGTGGCTGCAGATTGGGCCAGATCCAGATGTGGTGTGTTTATGGAACTGATTTTCTCCAGCTGGAGGTCAGACAGGTCAGTTCTGCTTCCACTGAAGTCTACATCCCTTGCCTCAAGCCAGATTTTTAGATTGCGTGGATTCAGTCTGCACAAAAGAGGGGATGATAGTCCCAAATCCCTCAAGCATTCCCTGAAATCTCCCTGATTCCTTAAGGGATTGTAACACTCAGATTTCTCCAGCCTGTGGTATCTTGGCTGAAAGACACAACCAGGAAGAGGAAGGGGATGATGCATCTTACACTTGGTAACACATTGCAGTCCCCCTGAGGCTTGAACAGAACATGGACCATCTGGATTTTTGTAATGGGAAGTTCAATTAAAATGTTTTGATGTTAAGCACATGCCATAAAAACACATACAGTTTTTTCCCCCTGCTTTCCATTTCTCTCTATTCTGTTAGAAACAAGAATAAGAGAGAGAGAGGAAGTTATAAATATTTTACATGAAATTCCATATGGCTTCTGTAGTCACACTAATAGGCATTTAGGTATTATTAATTTTTTAATAAAGAAAAGAAACTGAAATATGAATCTTGCCCTAATCAGCTAGGAAAACAAACTTTGGAAATACAGGTGATTTTCTAGACCTTTGTATTGAAGACTGATGTGAAGAAGGAGACTTCTATCATTGGATAAACCTTTAGAAGTGAAATAGTCAATATTTATTCTTCCTGGGTCAAACCTTTTAGTTGACAGGTCCAGGACCATTGGCAAGTAGTTAGAAAGGCCAGTGTCCCCTCAGTCATCTTGGAATTACCACATATTGGCTTTCATGTCTAGCAAAATGAATATACTGACCTGCAAACCAGTAAAAAAATGGTGCAAAAATTTCCAGAAAGAGAAGAAAAAAATGGGGAAGAACCATTCCTGAAAGCATCTTCCCCTTACTGTATGGCCACATCCCAGTGGAAGGTGGCTTTGGGAAACACAGCCTTGAAAGGATCTTTGTAAGAAACTTGTGGCACCCTCAACAAAATTCCTCTGTTGCCATGAGTATCAGCTGTCTGTGCTGGAAGCACCTCTTGGGACAAACACTTGGAGGTCTCTTGATAATAGGAAAAAGAAATGGGCAAAATTCTCTCTCTGGTTCACTTGTTTATTCTTTTGTTGGCCTGCTGTTTATGTTTGGGAGCCTGAAATATTGTGGATGCCAACAAGACAACACATCCCTTTCACACCCCATCCCTGGAAGTGTTCAAGGCCAGGTTGGACGGGGCTTGGAGCAGCCTGGGGTAGTGGAAGGTGTCCCTGCCCATGGCAGAGGGCTGGAACTGGCTGATCTTTAAGATCCCTTTCAATCCAAACCATTTTGTGATTCTGTGATTCCCCTGAAGATCTCCTGAGGTGACTCTGTGTCCATTTTAACAGGGATTGCTGGGTGTCACTGCATGACTGACCCCACTGTTGTGCTGAACAAAGCTCTGGCTCTGTGAGTAAAAGCACATGCAAATGACAAAGTGAGGTGTTCTCAGTCTGGATAATTCAGGCCAGGTTTACAGCCCCAGCCCTGTGGCTGTGCTTTGCTCACCCCATAGATCAAGCAGACACTTTGGATGTGCTGTAGGAGCGTGCTGAACTTTGGATGTACTCTGTGATTTTATTGCATGCAAGCTAGAGCGGTTTTAAGAGTCAAATCCCCATCTCACTTAAATTGGCAGGATGTTATAAATCGTGTCATAGTTTAATACTTTGAAGCTGCCTTCTTTACACTGATGAAGAAGGATGGTGACATTCATGCAGAGCCTGGTTCTGTTAATCAGCTCACTGCTGCTCACTGGGGCAAACCCCATTCTTACCCAGTGTGGTAAGAATTTTATTTCATGGTTTCATTTGTTTGTAAAGCAGGCTGGAGAAATAGATGAGAGACCTGTTTTGAATCTATCCCAAGCTGATACACTGTATAATTCCAAAACACCTCTATTTGGCACTCCGTGTTTGCTGGGGAATACCCCCACATCTTTTCCTTGTGGATTTCAGGTCACATCTGCCAACTCTGAATTATTCAGTGATTTGATGGGTGCCAACAGAGCATTCAGAAATAAATAAATCAATATGTACAGTGGTTGTTTTCCCTAGAGTGCAGAGCACCAGCTTCATCTCTGAGAGAAGCAATACAATTCCCTTATAATTAAATGTAAGTTACACTGCTCACGACACAACTTCCGAAATGTGCTTGGAAAAGGCTTCTGTGGGAAGTCTTTAAAGCTTAGTTTAAGCAGATGAGTATTGCTGTGGAAATAAAGAGGATTATTTGTGTGCTTACAGATAAGTGCATGCATAAATTCTAGTAAGATTGAAGTCTTTGAGTATATGTTAAAGTGAAAAAAAAGTAACAAATTTCACCTACTTTTTGTTTTGCTTACATTTTATGCCAAGCTGGTAAACCCACTGTAAAAAAATAGAGTGCTTAAGTGAGTACATGGGATTATTTATATTGCCTTTCAAAGACTTTTTAATTACTTCAAATAACATTAGGGTGCAGGTAATTCTTAGTTTAAATTCTCAAGTTAAAGAACCCTGGAAAACATTTCAGTTTGAATCCCAAATGTTCTGCATTCCTCAAGAAAATATCTTCCCAGGACACATCTGGGATGAAATGATTTATTTACGTTGATTGATCTTGGATTATTGCAGAACATCCAGATTTATTCAAACTACATGGAATGCTTAAGGATGATCAGTGACCCAGATTGAGAGAGGTCAGTGAAACAGTCTGGGTACAGGTTTCTTTCTAAACATGAAAAGCATCTCTGCTGGTTCAAAATATGCTCAAAGTTTGGTTTTGCCAACTACTGATCAGTCAGAGAGATTTGAAATTATCTGGGAAACACTGCTTTTGTTTATGTGCTACTGCTTATAGTTTTGTGCTTGATTTAAGCTCAGGTATCATAGAAGGATGAAAGGGAAAGCAAAACTGTGAATCACAGAATGGGCTGGGTTGGAAGGGACTTTAAAAATCACCTTGTTCCAATCTCCTGGCATGGGCAGGAATACCTTGCCCTAGACCAGGTTTCTCAAAGCCCCATCCAACCCAGCCTTGAACACTGAAGATTGACAAATGGCCCCTTCCTCCCCCAAAATCCAGTGCCAGAACAAAGAACCCATCACTGAAAATGTTTTCTTGTTTGTGCCTGTATTGTTTTGTTGTTTCAGCTTTTTTAGTCTTTCTCAGGAACCTCTAATAATGGAATGTAGATTACAGTAATATTAGGACTTTTTAGTCTTGACATCAAGAAAATGAACAGATAAATGAAACAGATAAATAAGAATAAAGAATTTTATTACATATACAACACTTTAAAACCACTAAGTAGAAGACCCTGGACTGGCTATATGAAAACTCTCATTCCTCTACTTGTGTAAATGAAGTAATAAAATCTCTTTCAGAGAGAAAGCTTACATTAGCTATGCCATAGTGTGGGTAAATAGGTATGAGAGCGAAAATGACCTCAAGTCTAAATTCTGCTTCCCAGCATCATGATATGCTGGATTGAAATCAACCACAGCTTTTGGAAAATAGAATGAAAACCCAGATGGAGAGCAGAATCCTGCAAGTTTAGTTCCAGATACAGAAAGGACAAGATCATATTTTAATCAATAACTCTCTGCAGTTTTGTTTTGGTTATAAGAACTCTTTATCTATGTTTTAAAGGGAAAGGAATGTTCTTTGGTCCTTCCCCCCCACTTCTCCCCCATACTATTCATCCCTATTCATAAAATAAGTGACTGAATCTTCTGACTGAAGATTTTGACTTTTATTTCTGCTGTCTCTTGCTGCTTTCTCAGCTCTGAAAATGTAAATTTGTTGAAAATGGAATTGGAAGAATTGTAGGTATGTAAGAATAAAATTTTGAAAGCATTGCAGGTATTCTGAAGACCTTTAAAATCCCCCAGCATCTGAATCTCCAACTTGATATCAAGTGCATCTTTCTTTATGTCTAGAATCACAGAAGTGTGACATCATATCCTTCTACACAAGATATTTCCCATGTTTGGCACCATCTTGATGTGATCAGGTGAAAAACCAACAGCAGTAAGAAAATCCTGGGGGCTCTCTACACGACCTCTCTCTTCCGGGAGAGAGGTTTCTGCTTTATGGACAACAATTCCAGACTGTGATATGGTGTTAGTAACTGAAGTAAGATTATGATGACAGAGGTAATAATAGAAGAACACCTGAAAACATCTGACCACTCAGAAAATATCAGAACTCACTGGTAAGATGAAATATTCACCAAAGAAGAAGCAGAAGAAAATTCCACCCAGGAATATTAAGGAAGCATTAGGAACCATCAGAACCAGTCCAAGAGGGCAGCTTTGGGCTAGTGCAGTTTAGCTCCAAGTTACCCAGGTTTCTTGGATATAATTATTGCCAAAACCCCAGCAGCTTTTTCTCCAAAAGAGCAGCCAGTGCAGAAGCTCACCATGCTCACGTGCCTGGGCTGCCAGGCATGGCAAAGGCTTTCTCAGAGATGTTATTTGCCACGCTGGGGCTTTGCATCCTACCACAGGAGCCCACTTTTCACCCTCTGCCAGAGGCAGAGCCCTCCAAATCTTGTGCAGAGACCACCTGAAGGAAGGATTCCCTCTTCCCCCATGAAGGTCACTGCGTGCACAAGGATGAGAGGATGAAGATTTGACTTTTTCTCTGCCTCAGATGTCGGAGCAGCTGCTTTGAGGCTGTTCTATCCTCTGAAGGAACATTCTGTCTCAGCAAGCGGAGAAAGGAAAAGAGAGATCTTACACCATGATAATTACTTGAGCAAAAATAAACACACATATGGTGTGACATTTTCCTAATGCTTGGATCCTATTTGGAAGCAAATGTATTAATTAGAGGGGGGAGTAGAAAGGGGAAAAAAAACAAACAATCTCTGAGTCATGAGAACATGACAAGCTGTCCTTTGAAAATGTTATTTTTATTTTCCATTGACACTGCTGTTAATTTATTAGGTGTAATAGTGTGTGCATACTTATTTGTTGTTCAAAAGCAACAATTTTCTTCCTCATTGCTTTTCTATTTGTTTATTTTTATAGACAGTGCTGAGCTAAGAAGAAAATTCACCCCCGGATAAGGGGCTGTATCAATGTCTTTTTGTCCTTGGAGCTCTCAAAAGCTGATGATATTAAACTTTCCCTGGTCTCATAAAAGATGTGATTCAGCTTTAGAGGCAGGGCAGATATGAAATTCTCTTTGTTTCTCTTTGATGGCAAAATTCTCTTTTTACTTAAGACGTGCTGCCCTCGTGCTTAGGCTTCAAATGAGAACATCTTTGACAATTGTCTTCAAGAATTAGAGGTAGAAATGCAGAGTGCAGCCCAGAAATGGCCATTCCAGCAAACACTTACAGTGTTGATGCAGCAGTAATTAAGTAGAAACAAATCTTTAAAGACTGAACTTCACACAGAGAAAGTGAAAAGAGAAATGTATAAAAATCACATGTTTCTTCCCAACAGGGTACATAAACAGGCACTCAAGGAGGTCCCCTGGGGTTTTCTTATTGCTGCTGTTCTTCACGTGACCATCTTTCTACTTGTACAGAGGGAAAAAGCCGTTTGCTAACCCAGTGAAAATACTGAGCTTTTCTACCTACAGCCTTTTATATTTTGCAAGCTTTTCTAACTGTTTTTGTAACTATTGGTCCACAATATTAAAATTAAAACCTTTGGAAAGAACACAGTAATAGCTTTTTTTTATTTTTTTATTTTTATTTTTTTTAATGTTCTTTAGTAGTTTCCTGCTCTCTTCTGTGAAGTTTTTCCTTGTGGAAGTATTTTAATTCCTCAGTAAAGGAATTAAATTATTATTAAATTATTATTATTTATTTTAATTATTAAATTATTATTAAATTATTCCTCATAAACCAGTTCAGTTTTATATTTTACATTTTCTACTTTGTCTCTCTATTTTCACCCCTGTCTTCTCTTCCTTCTCAAAAGCAAAATAAGGGGATGAAAATAAATAGCATTAAACATGTAGATGCTGGAGGGAGAAGCAAAGTGCTAAAAAGCTATTTTGTTTTTTATTTAAATATAAAACCCCATTAGTAAATAATGGCATCCTAGAGGAGATATTTCCCTTTAGGAAAGTACAACTTTAAGCTGAAAATATTTTAAATGTAAGCTTTAATTGGTTCTTGAAATAAATGCCACGTTTCAATCTAAAAGAATGTTTATTTCCATTCCCTTGTAATTTCAGAAAATGCACTAACTATAAGGCATTGTGAAATAAATCATGATATGTTTCAGTCAATTATATGTTGTAATAAAAGCCCTGTAAGTGTTTTGATTCATGGCTGTTGTATTCTTTCAGAAGATCTCTCAAGCTTCTTGCCTAATCTGTGGAGCTGTTCACTCCCAGCACATTTTTTAATCTATTCACTCCTGCAGAAGCCATCTGGTTCTCAACTCAGTCTTTCTCATATGCTTGGCTTCTTTTTTCTCCTTCTTCTAAGAATCTTAGGCTAATAAAGACTTTTTAAGATATAGGGTTGGGCTGGTTAAAGTACAATGCATGTTCTTTATGGGAAAAAAAAAAAAATTCAAATTTTCAACAATTGGTTTCTCCCACCCTCCTTTTCAAAAAAAAACCAACAAACCAAAAATCCCCCCAGCTTTCATTTGTACTTCCTTTCTATTTCTTTTGTATTCTTAGTATTTTGTTTCCACCCCAGCTGGAATATATAGATAAAATATAGAGAGGAGTGCTGTTTCAGGTGCAGGTTCCCTGGCACTTGGTTGTTCCCCTACTTTGGTTCTTGGACACTGCTTCAGCCTCACTGACCTGCCTGACATTGCCAAAAGCATCAGCATTAACAATGGAAAGGAACAAACTTTGTCCTTATGGGATTTGTTGGGACAGGCAAGAATTTAGAGTGTCCTGAAAAGGGGAGAAGGAGATTTCCTGGCAAACAAAATGACAAAGTTATTGTCCCTTCCTATTCAGCTCAAGATGCCATGAGTGGTTCTTGCTGTGTGGATGGGAATTCATGGTTACTTTGCTGGATCATAACAAATGGGAAATATATTCTTTTGTGCTCCCATTTCTCACATCCAATCTATTTTGTTTCCATTTCTAAACCTAAAAAGTCTTAATGGGCTACACAGAGAGGGAGTGGCAAATCCTCCTTCTGACAAAGAAGTACAGTCAAGGGGCAAGTAATGCACTTTGTGTTAAATATATTGGGTCATCTTTCTTTTATTAAAAAGCAACTAAAAAAAAATAGAAATAAAAGCAGCTGAGGTAGAGATTTGGCTTTGAATTTCTCTCCTGACATATTAAATAGGTATGATTAGGCTCCATGCTGGCATATCATCCTGCAGAGCTTCCTTTCAGTGGATCAAATGTCAGGTACCTGAGGTGATGGCACAGTCCTGGCAGAAATGGCACAGGAATTGTGGGACACAGGCCATGAAGGAAGCACTCAGCCTCACCTGGAACCAGCCATGGGATTCATCAGCGAGTTGAGAGTGTAAAACCTGCAAACAGGAAGGGTTTCTTGCCAGTTCTAATTGCACCCCTTGTGTGTTGTTCACCCTTGCAATAGCCAACTGCTTTATAACAAAATGCCCTCAGGTCTTTCTGCAGTTGATTTTCTTTCCCTGGTGCTGAATTATTTATTACTTTTCCTCCACCTACAGCCCTTCATGGTATATGTTATCATTTCTATTTAAAAAAGTGTTTAAAAAAATCCTCAAAATAAAAAAAAATAAAATAAAAAAGCAATTTGAGAGGTTAACTTGGGATCTGCCTGTTCAATCCAATTTCTGTTCCAACTTTCAGCATAAAACTGGTGATTTAATATATATGAAGACATCTCTTTGGATTTCCAATGGAATTTTTAATACTGAATGGAGATTGACAATCAAGGATCAAAAACATGCTTCCAAGAGACTTTTGTGCTCTTTTTTTTTTTTTTTTTGCTCAGCATGATTTTAACACTATTTTTTTTAGCATCAGATATAAAGAACACACAGAGGAGTTTAGATTAAATCCAACGACTCTCAAAAATGGAGTATTCTGAACAATCTGACCTTTCAGAAGAAATTTATATCAGAGCCAAAGATAAATCCAGATCTGTATATAATCAGGAGACTGACTTCTGTTTTGTCAAACACTTGCTGGCAACAGAAGGAGAATCAAAGGGGAAATCTGCTAAAAGGGGCTAAGGGTGCAAAAAAGGAATAAATGAATTGCACAAGCAATGGCCAGCAGGGGAAAGGAAAAACTGTTTTATTTTTCCAGTAATTGCAACTTCAACCATCAGCGTGGGGTGATTAGGTTGGGGGATTTAGATCTGCTGTCCAATTTGACCTGTTGCCACAGGGTTACAAGAGAAATGTATAAAAATCCCCACAGGACACTGATAGATTGTTATTCTGGATTTACCTTCCTTTAGGAAGTGAGAGTCACAAAGACTTCTCCATTTAAAATAAATGCTGCTCACCCCAGGAGGCTGATCACACCTTATTGTGTATTTTTAGAGTCCTTACCATCTCAAAGGAGTTTTGTTTCTGGATTGTAAAATGGGTCTGTTTAAGTGAAAATTGATTAAACAACAAAAGGAAAATAAATTGCAATGCCAAGTATGAAAAATGACACATGAGTTGCATAACTGCAAAGATGAATAGCTGTGCCTGCAGGCAGGACCATTATAAACAGCATCCTCTAGCTGGTTTCACTGGACTCCGAATTTTCTCTGTACATGACTTAAGATTAATTAAATAAGGCAAAAATGGTAGCTCTTTGGTATGAATAATTGTCATGTCTGCCGAAAGTAGCTGCTGGAAAAGAATTAATCATCTTTAGTTCAGTTCCTCTTCATCAGCAATTGGCTTTGTTATGAATGAAGTTCATGTGTATTATTGACTTACTCTTCTCAGTGATAATGAAGTCTCCTTCATTCAGACTAACAGATTTCTAAAATTCAATGAGGAAGCAGTATGCTAAAATTACAGCAAGATTGATTTGTGAAGTTTTCTGGAGGTGGTGGATACAGCTTCACTTGAGTGCCATCAATCATATGTAGACAGAGCTTAAACACGTTTGTTTGGAAAGATAATGAGGCTTTCTGAAAAGCAGCCATAGTGACACCTAGTCTGAGTATCAAATTCAAGAGAGAAACCTGGATAACCTGAGTCCCTCAAGGAACAAACACCTTAAAAGTCACAGCACTGAACACTCAAATCAATATTTCCATCCCCATATTTTGTTGTGCTATCTGTAAGGTGAAGAGACCTCTGCTCAATCCAGATTTGAAGTGACCCAGCCTTAAAATTTGAAGCATGACTTTTTTCACAAGGAATATTGTTCAGTCAGATTGGATAAACAGTCTTCTAAGGCTGCTGTGGAGAAAAAAAAACAACTAATGTTGAGAGGTTTTAGTAATATTTGTGGCAGCAGCCTTGATGAGCAAACTACATAAACTATTACATATAATGTAGTGCACCCTCAGCAAACGAGGAATAATAGTCTTCATTATGAAGCTCCACATTCATCCTCAGTACCTGAGCTTTTTCTGAGGCCTGAAGAGTGAATTTTGACTTTCTGCCAGACCCATGCTAACCTGAGATATAATAATACTAATATTATCACTGGGCATACAAACACACATTCTTGTCAGATATTATGCATGAGGTGGTCCTTATGATTTGGTTCTACTTTCCTCAGCTGGTAGAACAAAAATCCTCCAAAGTGTACAGCTCTAAATATAAATCAGAAGAGGTTTTGCTATATCCTGTGCAAGGTAGGAAGAGAAATGCTTATTTTAGATTGCAGAAAAAAGGTGTGAGGTTTGCTGAATATTCAGGGACCCTTCCCAAATATAGTGGTGAGGCACCACAAAACCAGGCATCTCAGGTGGTGCTGCATAGTCTTCACTGAGGCCTTTCCAATCACTTTAAACAGACACCTGTCAGGGGTAATTTACCCATCATTATCCTGTCCAGATCAGATGAGGATTTACATGGACACATGGAGATGCTTCCAGAGTAAACAGCAGCTTTTTTGGCTGAGCAGTTCTGGCTCCTTCCACAGATGTCTAATTGGGCAGTGAGGCCACTTTGCCATTGCCTTTGTGGCTGAAAACATTTCCAGAATGATGTGGCAACCACTGCACTTTGCCAAAAGAGAGCCATCATCACCCACCCCCCTTTCTCTGTGGTGTGCCATATGCACTACTGTACTGCCAGGGAGATCAAAAAGGAATGGAAAAATACCTCCAGAATTAGCACCTCTAGAATTATAGAACAGTGTGAGTTGGAAGATCATCCAACCCTCCTGCCATGGACCCTCTCCTGCTGAGATCCAGCTGGTTTGAAGCTGGCAGGTTCACATTTCCACAAGTTTTTGCCTTAAGCTGCTGTAGTTTTGTCTGTTCCCTTCTCTGAGCACCTTGGACTCTGCCCTGCTCTTTCCCTATGCTAAGAAAAGCTGTCTTCTCTTGGTACAAATCTCAGCTTTCTTGTTTAGTTATCCAAAATCTCATCATAAATTGTCAGGAAATGTGTAATAGGAGTGAGGGGAAAAGTACCCATCTCTGATGGAGCTCTCATCAATGAATAAGATGCTTTTTAATTAACCCTAAGGAGTTTTAGCAAGACAAGCCAATTTGTCTGTGTTACCATTAGTCTTGTTTCCATAGCACACTTTGGGTGGCAGATAGCAGGTCACGTTTATTTTAATTAACTTGGTGGGACTAAAAAAGACATTTCTATCTCGTCCATCTTTCTCTAATCTCAATATCTTTCTCAGGAAGATTTGAATAATAATAACACTGTAAGGTCTTCAATTCATTAATTGTTCACAAAAGAGAGAAAGAAAAAAAATGTTTTAGAAAAGGAATTATGTTTCTGGTAGCCTACAAAGCATTCTAGCCCTTCATAATACATGGTTTAATCTACTCTCAATTAAATAAAACATATTGAAAAAAAAAATCTTTTCTGAAATGCAATTAATTTCAGATTAAACCTACTTTTATTCTTAACACTTCTGTATGTGGGGATCCTGAACTGTGTAATCAGTGAAGGATAGAGAGAGGCATGGAAAGCTCTAAACACTGGATATTAATAAAGGGCAGGAGGACAATAGGCCTAGGGAGCTGGGAGAAAATCACCTGGTTTTCTACTACTTATTTTGCAGCCAAATGTTACAGCCATAAAATTTATGGGAGTAGGGATCTGTGTTCATTCCTGGCATATGACATTTAGCAGGATGGTGTGCTGACCTGCACAAGAAGCTCTCATGTCTATTGGAATATGACTGCTGCTCTGTTAAAGTAGACATTTTTCCAGCATAAGTTTTACCAGAAACCCTAAAACACAGAGCAGGTGCAGAATCAGCAGTTGTATTTAACAGTAGTTGTTATTATTATTATTAGGTAAAAAAAAATATATTATCATAAGGTAAAACACTGCCACAACAGGGGAAAACCATGGAGTCAGACTCCTATAAGAGAAAGTTTTCTCATTAGCTTCCATGGATGTGGTGATGCTCTGAGCCCCCACTGGACCTTTCACCCCAGCTCCAGCAGATGCTTGTCGAAAAATAAATTCATATGGCTCCAAACTTGCTAGATTGATCTCCACACCTGCAGACTGAAGATGTGAGGGTCTTTCAAGAAATATTTTCTGAATCAATAATCATCTAACTAACAAGAGCTTATTGTAAAGTTATTTTACCTGTGAACTCTCTGCCACATTTATTGGGTGCACTGGATTAAGCCAAGATGAGTATTTGCTATACAGTGATTATCCTGTTTTTCTCAGTATGTTTACATTCATTTTTCTTCAGCACAGTATTTGAATTCAGAGCCTTTTTCCCAGTGTTACCTGTCAGTCTCAACATTTGTCATTTCTCACACTCAAAATTGCCCACTACTGCTGTTAGCTGGATTTTGTTCATATGAATCTCATTTTCCTTCCTTTATGAAAGAAAAAAACAAGTTTTAAGAAAATTTGACTCCCATTGCTTGAATTATTGATGGACTTTTTCCCCCAGCAATTTATCTACAAGCTCTGTGATTTTCTTCTCACTGTATCTTTAGTTTATACTTTGGGTAATACATAAAAAATTCCACAAGTAATAAAGAAACAAGCAGTTGGCTGAGTGAGAAAAAACCAAACACTGCAAATATGTCCTTTTCAATAAAACAAAACAATTGGAACTGGGTGCAATCTGACACTGAGTCGAGCACAGCACTCTGAGCTCACTTCTAATTTTGCTATGGCACAAATTGTGGGTCTTTCCTCTCTCTGGTTTGTCTGACTCCTCACCCCACTGCTCCACACTGGAAATCACAGGAATTAGAGAAGTGGTGTCTTCTGTCAAGCCCAGATGATGAGAAATAACCACATAAATCGGTGTTTAGTGGGTTTGGACAGAGGCTTTCCAAGTGAGAGTGATTTCAGCAGGCTCTGGAGGGGCTGCCAGCCTCGTTCCCTCAGGCAGCAGGAGATGCTCAAGCCCTTGTTTGCCTGGGCACGAGGTTGAAGTGCAGAAATGGTGATTTCAGTGCATGTTCTGTGCCTGCCTGTCTGGGCTCTGTGCCTGTTCCTGTTCCCATGTAAATTGCCAGGAACTGCTCCCCTAATTTATAGAGAAGAGGGGTTATCTTTTAAAGGAGCTTTAAAAGGCTTGGAATCACAGCACAGAGTCACAGAGTGTCCTCAGCTGGAAGGAATCAACAAGAATCATTGCATCCAGCTCCTGGCCCTGCACAGGACACCCCAACAATCCCACCCTGAGCCCGAGAGCATTGTCCAAACACTCCCTGAGCTCTGTCAGGCTGGGGCTGTGACCCCTGCCCTGGGGAGCCTGTTCAGTGCCCAGCCACCCTCTGGGGACAGAACCTTTTCCTGATATCCCACCTAAACCTCCCTGGCACAGCTTCAGGCCATTCCCTGCCTCCTGTCACTGTCCCCAGAGCCTGAGATCAGAGCCTGACTCTGTACCTGTGCCCATCTGTCCCAGACAGCTTTGGGATCAACAACTCAGTTATTCTTATTTTTTAAAAAATTAAAACTCTTATATGGAAATGTCTGCTTTTAATGCTAAAGATGAAGCAAAATAGTCCAGAGAATGCAGTCAGTCAAAGGCCTGGACTGCAGGAGCAGGAATGTGTCCCCTCCCCATCTGGAGACTTAATTGAGACCATTTCAATTATTTAGCTCATGAATGTGGCACCCTTGACATTGCAGTCAACATTTTAATTTCACATGAAATACAATGCAATTATGACCTACTGAGAGAAATGACAGTGTCATTTATGTCACTCAGTAGAAAATTGCAACTGGGTGGAACAACTACTGCAGTTTATTTTTGTTTATGAAGAAAATTATGCCTGTGGCTTCTTTCACACCCTGGGTACCTGATGGGCAGCTCATGACAGGAACACAATGCCACAAAGTAATTCAGAATTATTAAGATAATTTCTCAAAACCACTTCCCCAAGGCAAATGCTAAACTTTTCCTCTTTTTTATTTTTCATATTTAATTTTAACATGGCTTGTAGTGGTGGAAAGTAGAATTATAAATTAAAGGTATTTATATAGTTTTTAAGGCAAAGTTGGTATTTCCTGGGCATAATAAGGCTCTATGAAATACTGCAGTGCTTTGCCTGAGCCTTCATTGCACTTTTCAGCCATCACTTCAGCACCTTGTAGGCTCCCATCAAAGACAGGAAGGTCTTTGTCATGGCATTAACAGCTCTCTAGTACCAGAAATGTGTCAGGACTTTCAGACAAATATTCTCAGCTTTTTTTGGTATGGCCCTAGGAATCAGGATTCTCAGAGAGACATCACTAATTTTATAATAATTGTCATTTTTTTCTCAAACAATAGTTTCTCAACTGCCTACTCACAAAAGGTTCTGAGCAATTTTAAGGGTTTTCCATAGTTCATCTGCTTAACATTCCTTTTTTTTTATAATTTTTTAACCTTTTAATTAATTTAAAGTAAGACAGGAGAAAATAAAAGCCAGCAATACTACCTGATAAATGCTTGCTTGCTTTCTCAGGGGTTGGTGGACATTTATTGCTAAACAATTTGAGGACTAATTATGAACTAAATATAAATATCCAGAATATGAACATGTTTAGCAAAACTGGTCATCTCTAAATCTAACAACCCTCACATCTCATGTTATTTCTCTGCACCAATCTACTCCAAAAGAGTCCTTGTGATTGATGATAGTTCTTCCAAAGGATTTTGGAGATGTCTGAGAACTATTCTGAAGCAGCATAAAAAGTAGAGCTTCAGTAATTCAATATTCCTTGAGCTGTTGTGTGCTTAGGGGTAGGCAAAGTTTACCCTGGTTTTAGCCTAGAATTTGGGAGACACAGCACCCAGCCTCTGCCTCCTTCCCCACAATTCTGGGGAGATTACAGCCCTCTTAAAAATTTAGAATTCACATGGTAACATGGATTTGCAGAACCACCTTTTTAATCATCTCTATTTTAATGATTCTTTTAGAATTAGAGTCTGTTTGAACCACTTAATACTGTCAAAATTATTTTTTCTGTGGATCTTTGTATTTCCTCTGAATATTTCTGTGTCTTTGGCTGAATTGTCTCCTCCTTAGCTTTCTACAAGATAGCTCTGAGTTGTGAAGAAGTCTTAGCAAAGATAAAGTGGCAAAGCAGAGATGTTTATTTAGGGTCCAGTATGCACATCCATTGATGTGTTTTTAATGTCTGTAATTGAAATCCTGATTTCAGATCCATGCAAAAAAGTTACCTGATGCATTGACTCAGAGGTGTTCATTGTAGAGATGACCTCTGGGTTGTTCAAAATTGAAAAAAAATCACATACACGAGATGAAAGGGATTGTCCCTTAGAGATGCAGTCTGTGAAGAGCTACAAATGACCTAATTTGTAATCCCTCCTAACACTGTGATGCTTGAAGGCAGCCTTAATTTTTCACACTCAAACTGTGGCTGTTAAGCACTGGGGAAAGAGCCACAGTCTGGAGAGATGGGATGAGAAATGAGAAATGAGGATATGAAAGGAACCTCTGGAATCATGTGTAGGCATCACTTTTTAACTGAGTTTACACAAGTTCTTTTTATGCTAAGCTGTTCTGTGAGAGCACCATCATGTGCTGGTACATCCTGGCTAAATGAACATCAAGCCTATTAATTGAGTAGTTTGTCTTTTACATTGAGACTTTGCTAATGCCCATTGGGACAGTTTTTCATTATAGATGAGTTGTTTTTCCCTTCGAGCACAGGTGAGATGTGTCTCACGTGGTACTGACAGCCACACTTAACAGGGGTCTTTAAAAATGCTTTATCATTATTACATTATCATAGTTACTTTAAAAAATAATAATAATCTCATTAACTTTATTAAAACATCCACTGATGAATGATCATATTTCCTGGCTGTGAAGTGCCAGGCAGCCTATGCTGCACTAATGAGTCCTTTGAAAGCTGAAGTTTTACAGCACAGTACCCACTTGTGCTGCTTGAAAAATGTCTCCAAAAAAACTTTTATTTTTCAATCCCATCTCCTTGGATACCTGGCTGTCTCATTTAATAAGATGTTATGAAGCTTAGCACAGAATCCTTTGCTCCATAAAACAGATGCAGGTTGTGTTATTCCATGTTGAATGTAAAAAAAATTATTTTCAAAGGCTGTTTTTCAAAGCTTTGTTCAGTTCAATTCACCTCTTATTTGTGGCAAATATTCCCCTAAACAGACAAAATGAGAAGAAAAATTTGTAGTTTCTGATTTACACGGAGCTTGCCAGGAGACAGAATTCAGAACAGCACATTCTTCTGTAATGTATTCCTTGGGAACCAAATACCTTCTCATTGCACACCTGCACTTTTAAAAAATTCATTTAGTGCAGCTGAAATGCCTCAGCTTAGCAGCTCTGGAGACAAACATCCTGTATCCACCCACAGAGATGGGCTGCCTTAGGCAAAGCAATCCCACTGACTTCTCTGAGTCCACGTTAGCAGAGGTGGCTGTTGGGCTCCTTCCCTCATAAAATTGCTACTTTTATGGCTTTAATTCTGTGCTACCATGGGAATCTGTCCATCCTGCTTCAAGAAGATTTAGGAATTCATCTTTATCCTTTAGCAAATGCAAGCAAAGAGGTTCCTGCAGGAATTATTTTGGCAGCTCACACCAGAAGGCAGCACTCAAATATTGGGTGGGGTGTGGGTCTCAGTGGGGGAGGAGGGAAAGGAAGTTTGTGCTCTGAAATGGATTTTTTTTTCTCCAAGGGAGGACAAACTGGTGAGTCCTACTGGGCAGAAGCACAAGGTGGCTTTTGGGTTGTTTCCCAGGAGCCTGCTGCCCACTTTCCATGTGTGGCTCTGGGAAGAAGGGAACATGGGTGAGTACCAGAAGTCCCACTGAGAAGGGGAACTACAGGCAGCAGCTTGTGAGCCAGCCCCAGGCAGGTTTCTGTGGAACATGGCCAATCCTCACCCCAGCTCCTTGGTGCCCCAGCTGAGGAGCTGAGGAGCCCAGCTCTGATGCAGACCAAAGGCAAAGCACAGGGACATCCTGGAGCAAGGTGTGTGAAAACAGCCAGACAACTGGGAGACCTTGGGGTTTGCTTCCAGACAGCAGAGAAGGTGCTGAGCAGGTGGGCTGGCAGGAGATCAGGAGGATGGGGATGATAAAGTGCTTCAAGTAATGTTTAATTTTTTACAGGAGCCACGGAGAGCACTGCAGGAGCAGCAGAGTGGCAGAGAAACTCAAAGCAAATAAGATGTTCGTTAATTTTTAATTGAACTCTGGGACAGGAGCCAGGGATCTGACAGAAACAAAGATATGATTCAAAAAAAACAACCCACAGGTACTTGGGGATGAATTTTGAGCTCTAATGTGGGTGATAAACTCTTTGCCAACAACAGAAAATGGGAGGCAAATACATGAGAAATGTATTGCCTGAAAAGAGACATTCATAAAAGTGTTTGAACAAAGGGTAAACATCATCATGCTGGAGATATGCTGTGATGTCCTTGATGGCATCAGAGGAATGCACTCAGCAGAGTGGACAAAACACTCGAGGCAGAGCTGGAGTGCCCTTCCTGATTTCAAACAAATGGAGCCTGTGCTTGACAGAGATACCTGTCCCCATTTCCCATCAGAGCAGCCCCTCCCAAAAAGACAGAGATGTGAAGAACAGAATGGATACTAATGTTTTCAAAGTCTAAATACAAGAAAAAAGGGAGTAAATTGATGTTTTTTCACTGGTACCTGCAGGCAGACCAAAACAGGCTCAGGTTTTTACTCCAGAATAGTCCCTGAGCAACTCAGCAGGTATATATGGAATAACACTGTGATGTCTTCAGCACTGGGGAAGATGGCTGTGATTGTGCTCAAGCAATGATCTGCTTGAGAAATTTCCATTTTCACAGTTTGCTGAAGAGGTTGTGGTTTGTACCCAAAGTTCCAGCCTTAGACATCACCACTGCACAGCTGGAAATGAAAGGGAATATCATAAGCACCTTAAAGACATCTATTAAATGGATTTTTGGTCTGGGAAAAGGTGGTAGAAGTAGATCCACAGCCTGTTGTGGGATTTGGGCAGAATCAGACCTAATGGACTGAAATAAATAACTGGTGATGAAGGCTGCAGATAACACAGGAAGAAAGCTAACAGCAAGGCAAATCATGGGATAGTTTAGGTGGGAAAAGACCTTTAAGATCATCAAGCCCAACCAGCACTGTCACTCCTGCTTCCCTGCCCTGTTGGAGGTGTTCTCCAGGGGTTTCTTTTTCAGGTGTGAGGAGGTTGGCCACTGTTTCTCTTGGCTCTGCCCAGGTGCCACCAGCTGAAATCAAACAGGATGATCACAGCAAGTGTGCTGACATCCACGCTGTGTTTATCCCAGAAGAGAAAAAATGGGTATAAAGATGTCTTGGAATAAAGATATGTGTGCCTAACCCATCTGCTCAAAGTAGTTATCTGAGAGCACTGCAGTGCTCAGACACCTAATGACAGTGAGGCATAAATCTTAATGGGAGTCTGAAAATCTGGCAAAAGTAAATTCTAGAAATCCTCATCCTAAAGGACTCCTGGTGTGATTCCACTTTAACAGCTTTACCTGCCTGAAAGTGTCATGTCTTGTCAAGTCAGTTCAGCTCAGGTTAATATAATAACTCCTGATTTGGTACAAGACAATTTTTTTCCCAATCTTTACATCTCTTTTAGAAAAGGATGAATTTCTTGCTGTACTTGCAGAGCTTCCTCCACAGACAGGAAAAAAAAAAAATAAAAAGCCAGTGCACAATGAAAGAAGTGTTTTATTTTATTCCAAGGATTTAATATTTTCAGGGATTTTATTAGGAAATAATATTGCTAAAAGCCATTTATTATTGTGAATGGGAGACAGTGGCAAACACCATCCCACACCTGAAAACACAAAGGCTGTGTATCCTCCCCAGCTACAAGTGTGTGCCTTAAAAATTGAATACAAACTTGAGTTGCAGGTTTTATTCAGGTTCTCCAGAGGATTTGACAAAATGCAGTGAAGCAAAGTCCAGAGCAAGACTGGAAAAAAGTAGTAAACAGCTACTAGCATAGGGTGAAAAAGAGAATATGTTCCCTTTTTCCAACAGATTTTAAAGTGACGTGGTAATAAGGCATCTCTAGGTTATTAATCTTTAAAATGATACAGAAAAAAGTAATTTTAAAAGGTACCTGAACATAATGTGTGCTCTAAGAGCATTTTCTTCTGGCCTTAAAAACTATTTTTTTCTGAACAGCTGTAACAGCAGAGAGGCTGTTGGAGGATGTATGTTGTGAAAATTCAGGTCAGCTTAAAAGACCACTCTAAGAGCCTCATGAAGGAGAATACTCAGACATTTTTACACTGTCTGAGCAGACAGCTTCCATTCATAGACCTGAGTTAGCTGAACAGGCAGCTGGTGAAACCAAATACATTTTTGTTTAATGTGACGTGAATATCACGAAACACCCAAGGAAGGCATGGAGTTAAATAAGGAGTCTGCATGGGCAAAGCTGAGCTGTGCTCTATGGGTCCCATCTACCTCCAGTTAAAAGTCACTTTTTAAATCCCAATAAACAAGATTTGGAAGAATTGAAGGTTCCAGGGTCAGATCCCAGCAGCAGAAGCCTTTTCTGAGTTGTTTTCTGATGCAATAACCACTGTGAGTGCCTGTCAGCTAAAGGAAGTTATTTGATTTTATTAACATCACTGCAGTTGGGCCTTTTCACGCTCTCATGTTGAGAAAGTTTCACTGCCCCGTCTAAAAGTTTTGATAGTTTAGCTGTAAAAATAAAGAGTATTCACTTTGTTAGAAGCACAAACTTTGTAAGGGCATTCTGAAAATGAACTGAGCCCAGAGCTTAGGGCAATGTTTCTCACATTTATTCATAAAAAAAAAATAAAATAATAACACTCTGAGCTATTATTCCAGGAAGCAAAACCAGTCTTTGACATGACCAGGGGAAAGCACACAATTTTGATTTATTCGCTGTTTTAAAGAACTTACAATTTCTGACTATTTATAGTACAAAGTATTGACAAGTATTGAGGAATTTCACTGCCTGTGGTTGTGAAGTTCAGCTGTTCCTGACTCACCTGTCATGATTCTTTGCAGGATTCTATTAATTAATGCAGAAGTGTTGAATTAATTAGCCTTACACTCTTGCCTAGCTGTCTCACCTTAAAAGTCTTCCCTACCTAAGGCATTTTCTGGGTTGCCCGCCCCACTCTTGCCTCCAGTCACTATATGCAAAACTATGATTTATTAAGTATTTATTTTTCTAAGCAAGCTCTAGGTGGAGACATTTATCCACAGAATTATTTTCTTTAACAAAATCTGTGAGATGAACAAACCACTACCATTTGAAGATAAGTGCTCTGAGAATTCATTTTCAGACTCAAGCTTAATACAAAAATAATATAAATTATTAAGTGATAAAATTTAACATAAATGTCACTAAGAAGAAAACAACAGCAAACCTTTCAAATGTTAAACTGAATCTGTGAATAAATGATGTGGTATTAACCCATGCATCTTTTTTTAAAAACTTCAAATAAAGAATAATTTTATTTTTATATTCCTTTTTGATTTAAAATGTAACCAATGTTAAAATAAATGAGAACTCAATTTTCTTTCTTAAACACAACAATTGTTGAGTGACTGTCCTTAAAACGTTGGGAAAGCCTATTATATTTCTGAGGAAGATTCCCATAATTATTTAATAAATAATGAGATCATTCTATTTAGTGAGCATTTTGTTTGCACCCTACCCTTAAAGAGCTGTGATCTTAATCTCTAAAGGTCTATAGAGCACTTAATTTAATTTGTCTTCCAGCACTTGTGTTGTCATTAAATACAACAACTCCTGAGAGCTTTTTGTGGCTCTGGGGTGACCCTGGCTGGACACCAGGTGCTCACCAAAGCTGCTCCATCACTTCCCTCCCCAGCTGGACAGGGGTGAGGAAAAATAAGGAAAAGCTCTTGGGTCAAATAAAGGCAGGAGGAGATCACTCTCCAGTTACTGTCACGGGAAAAACAGACACTGCTGGGGAAAATTAATTTATTACCAGTCAGAGCAGAGTAGGGTGATGAGAAATAAAACCAAGACTTGAAAACACCTCCTTCCTACCCCCCTCCTATTTACAGGCTTATATTCACTCCCAAATTCCCGACTTCCTTGTCTTCATTGGCACAGGGGGATGGGGAATGGGGACTGTGGTCCCTCCATCACTCCCTGTCTCTGCTGCTCCTTGCCATGGAAATCCAACACACCTCCTTATCCTACAAATATCCCTGGTACTTTCCCTATTGCCACAGCCTTCTCTAGAAAACAACTTCTTGGCTTTCTGACATGCAGTGGGTGAGTACAATACATTGTCCAGTTTGATTCTCCTAGCACTTCATTTTATTTAATGTTCCTGTGTAGTGAAAAGGGGAAGTCATCATGATTACATATACATAATTCCCTTTTGCATAATTTTCTGCATTACATCTTCATTAATGCATACAATGTTTGAAGAGAGAATTATTCCTTCTCCCTTTTTTATTGGCTTAAACTCTCCCCTTTTCCCACAATGTAAAGGAAGGCAGGACTGTTAAAACATAAAAAAACCCATGAGAAATCATTAAATGTAGGAATGAATACAGAGCATTTGTTCTCTAGATGCTGACTGTGAAAATTCAGTTGTTTTTTTTTATAGAAATCTTAAAATCCATTATGATCAAGAGGAGAGGAATCTCCAGGAAAAAAAGAAGAAAATCTACAGTAGGAATTTCATATCTCTCCCAGTCTCAGTCACCTCTGTGCAGGAATTTGTCATCTCTGAGCCTTTTTGATTCTGTGGTCTGAAACCTTCACTTAAGGTGCTTTTCTAAATAAAGAACATACAAGTTATTAAATGAGCACTCTGTGGGTTACTACACAAATCCATCATGAAAAAAATCACTTAAGCAGCTGATTTACTCTGCTGCTCAAACACTTGTAAGAAACACGTGTAAAAATGGCACAAGTTTGTAAAATATTTCAGGAAAAGCTTAGTTTAGCCACTTTATTTTATATTATATAAAATATTTAGTCTTTATTCAACTTCACATTTCCTGTTTCTAAAAAAACCCACCAAACCAACCAACCAACCAAGAAAAAATGTAACACCTAAACAATTTCATGGCTTGAAATTCAGCACAGAGAGGGCAAACCTTGCATGTTTTCACCTTCCCCCATATTGCTCACGATAGCTGATAATGTGTAGTGCCAGCTGATTCTGATTAGGACAATGAACCCAGAAAGATAAAAATCAATTCTCAGGAAGCTGGCAAAACCCAACAACGGGGGAAAAAAATGTTAAAAAAAATCACTTTTGTAAAGTCTCAGCATTTTTCAGGCATTGTTGTTTTCATTCCTGGTCACTTTGTATTTTACAAGCAGATTGATATGTGGTTTCAAGATATTTAAAAATGGGTCCTTAATATTCAAAAAGCCCCACATTAGCAGTTCTTCTCCCACCTTCTGGATGCAATAACTGCTGTCTCCTGCCTTCAGCACACCAGTACTCCACGCTGTTGCATGGGGTTCTCATCAGACTGTTAATTAGTTCTGATATATTAACCCACTAGGCTGTGAAACAAGCCTTGGAGAGAAAATATGCTTTACTTTCCTCTTTATGTCATTTCATAGCAGTAGAACTCCATCAGTTTCCTGATGTTGTTCCCAATAAACACGAATGAGAGCCACAGAAGGGTTGATGCCTGTGAAGGGGAGAGTGCAGCCAGGGCAGTTTAAGAAGCAGAAAGAGGAGTCACAGAATCACAGAATATCATGAGTTGGAAGGGATTCACCAGGATGATCCAGTCCAGCTCCTGTCCCTGCACAGCACCATCCCCCAGAGTCACCCCCTGTGCCCGAGAGCATTGTCCAAACACTCCCTGAGCTCTGTCAGGCTGGGGCTGTGACCCCTGCCCTGGGGAGCCTGTTCAGTGCCCAGCCACCCTCTGGGGACAGAACCTTTTCCTGATATCCCACCTAAACCTCCCTGGCACAGCTTCAGGCCATTGAATGAAAGCTGTTGTTATCACCTTGGCCAGTGATAAAACACAGACAATTCAGAGACACATTGAGCTTCTCAGCTTCCCTGGAAAGGCTCAGCTTCTTCAGACTTCTCCTCTGTCTGGAAAATCAATCTAATTTTTAAATCTCCATATTAAATAAGAGTACAGCTCTATTCCCCACAGCAGTGCATATATTTCACTTAATGTATGCTTCATCTTTTCCTCTCTCTTAATTGGAACTGACGGATGCTTCTCCCCCAATTTCTTGGCTCTCCAGTGCACTCACATCACTGTGCATGTTCATACAAACCCTCAATTACCAGTGTTACTTGAAAATGCATCTCTCTGCCATGCACACAGCAGGAAGATGCTGTGACTTCACTCAGCAGTTCCTTTGTTCAGGCAAGGACCCTGGTGCTAAATGGAGTTTGCCAGTGTTTCCACGGAAACCAATCAACATTCATGGAAAGACTGATTTGACTATTTCTGACCAGCAACGTTTTATTTCACTTGAGGGCCCAATAGCAAAAGATACCACTTTCATCCACTTGAGAAAGAGAGTGGATTAAATTGTTGCATCAGGGTTTGATGGTGGCAAGGAAAACAACTTTATCCAGCTGATTACAAGCAGAATATCTGTTCACCCTTGATGGCAACCCCCAGCTCCACAGCTCCATGCACATCCCATCTCTGGAGCACCTGCAGCAAAGCAGAACAGTGGAGGCAGCCTCAAGTCCTCCCCTTTCCTGTCTCCTTGCCCTCTGTGCAAATTTACAAATTTAAGGGATTCATAAACCCTTACTCACCACATGTTCCAGCTGGGGGAGTTTCATATGTAATTTTTCTCTTCTAACCTCATTTTACCAGTCTTTTAACACCCAGTTTAGATTTGTATTATTTTTCTTCCAGCTGGAGGAAGAAACAGCACAAAGTTTTATGTCAGACTTTATCTACTGTCCTGTACATTGCTGCAGTAATAAACTCAGCATGATTGCATGTGTCACCCTGAAAATTAAGCCTTCTGATCATGTTTTCATAGTTTTAGTTACTTTGCCATGAAAGTCCAATAAACATGAGTTATTTATCACATTCCTTCTAAGAAATGTCTTTTGATGGACGTTTCGCATGACCAGTGTGCTTGGGAAGGTGGCAATTTAATTATCCAATCCCTGGTCATTGTTGAGAATCTATAAATACTGGAGTCAGAGAATAAAGGCACTATTTTTTGTTCTGACACTGAGAGTGTTTGTGTGAACCATTTCATGACCTTTAATGACATGCATGCATATATTAATTTAGAGATTTGAAATGGGACCATTTCCATCTGTGATGTATCTTCAGTTTGGAGCTTCTTACAGCTGATTCTCTCTGACCCTGAGAAAAGCTGTGCAGTGATTCAAAAGAATTGCATCCCAAAGTTCACTACAGAGGTTCTGCTACTGGATTGGATGAGAAAAAACAGCAGAGGGAAATGAGAAAGGATGGAGAAGAGAGGACAAAGAAGTTTAACAGAAAGCTCTTCATGATGCCATAGGGAAAGGTCACCTCATTGGCTCTGTGGAGAAATAAATGTGGTGATGGAAACCAATTGTCCCCTGAACTGCTGTGATGATTGACCCATATGGGTCATTCCTGCCCCAAACAGCTCGGAAAAGTTAGAGGCACTCTGTTGCTTTGACCAAAAACTTGGAAATAAGCAGCTGAAATCCATTTAAATCTGGTTTATGCACCCAAATACTGCTTTTTATCTGGGCTATTAGTCATCTTAACATCAGGTGAAGAGCTATTTGTTATTTAAA
Source organism: Parus major (assembly GCF_001522545.3). NCBI lineage: Eukaryota > Metazoa > Chordata > Aves > Passeriformes > Paridae > Parus > Parus major. Next base: position 63,920,633 of record NC_031771.1, read on the forward strand.
TAGCTTAAACTCCTTGTAAAATAGCGTGTCTGCCTCTATATTTCTTTCTCTTAATCTGCAGTTCTCACCTTTATGTTTATGATTTTTTAGCTATAAAAGGAGCTGCACCCAAATATCACTTTAAAGTTTAGAAAAGTTTGCACTTCAGTCCCACTGTGATGCAACACACTTTCAAAGAATGTGCCTTCACTCCCACAGCAAAGGCATATCCATTTTTTATAGTCAAAGGACCTTTAAAGGAATTTCCTTTAATAAGGGTATACACTATGGAGTTCAGACAGAAAGAAGGGGACCCTTAGGAAAATTTATGACTGGAATAATGGGAAAATGCCAAGACTAACTCCTCCACAGGGTAAAAATATATCACCTTTGTCCCAGATCTGCAAACATATTGGTGAATAACTCAGTATGGGGGATGACCCCACTCAAGACACTGGGATAAAAGTGATGCTTGAAGAAATAATCCAAGTTATGAGCCCTTGGAGAATCAGAGCACACTGGCTAAAGATGGTCTGGTTATTTTGTCATGTCAGAGCACTGACTGAGCTTTATCAACACTGCTAAACCAGGTGGATACAATTACAAGTTTTCAAATGTAGTCCAGGTTTCTTGGTGTACAGGGGCAAAAGGAAATGTGCATAAAAGGCAGCATGGGCAGGTTGAGGGAGGGGATTCTGCCCCTCTGCCCTGCTCAGGTGAGACCCCCCTGTAGAGCTGCCTCCAGCCCTGGGGCCAGCACAGGAAGGACCTGGAGATGCTGGAGTGAATCCAGAGGAGGCACCAAGATCAGAGGGATGGAGCAGCACTGCTGGGAGGAAAGGCTGGGAGAGATGGGATTGTTCAGCCTGGAGAGGAAAAGGCTCTGGGATAATCTCCTTGTGGCCTCCCAGTGCCTGAAGGGAATCCACAAGAGAGGTGGGACAAGAGTATTTGCAGGAGCCTGGAGTGGCAGGACACGGGGGAATGGCTTCAAACTGAAAGAGGGCATGTTTAGATTAGAGATTAGGAAAAAATTGTTCCCTGTGAGGGTGGGGAAGCCCTGGCACAGGGCCCAGAGAAGCTGTGGCTGCCCCTGGATCCCTGGAAGTGTCCAAGGCCAGGCTGGACATTGAGGCTTGGAGCAGGCTGGAATAGGGGAAGGTGTCCCTGCCCATGGAATGAATAACATGGTTTTTAAAATCCCTTCCAACCCAAAGCAGCCTCTGATTCTTTGATTTTCTATGCACAACATGGGTCAATGGACACTTGGATTTACTGGGATGAGGAGGGGTTTAGGCCACAGACCCTCTGCCAGCTCAGAACCTCTGTCCTCATCACTAACGTGGCAAGTGAACAACTAAACTGTCTGTGGGACAAAATCTCATGAAAAGCACACCTGCTCTGCCCCAACCAGTTCTGAATGGAAACTTAAAAACAAATCAGCACTTCATACATTTTCACAATGCCTAAAAAATGCAGTTCTAAATTCCTCTGTACATCTAACTGTTATACAGCCCATATTCTACTGCTTATATTTGTCATGTAATAAACACAAAACCATACTCCCTGGTCAATAGGCACATCATTTGTTAATTTATTTATTTCTTCAGCTTGCTTATCGCTGTTTGATGTTTTGTTTTAAAAAAATTATATTGACAGGCATCACTTGCAAAAATTAGTTTTCATAATATAGATGACAGAACTTTCCAGCTTTTGAAACAACAATGAAAATAGAAGAAGGAATAGTAATTTTAGAGAAAAAAATATTCTCTTTGGAAGAAAAGGCAGTCAACACTAATGGCTTTAAAATCTTTTCCTTCTACAATTAATAACCCAGTGACATGGATCTTTTCAGGCTATTACTGAAGAGCTGTATGTTTGATACCACTGGTGTCACTTTAACAAATTGTTGTATGAAATACCCCTTCAGAGCTTTTGTTGATTGATAACTGAGTTAAAAAAACTTCCTTTTGTGGAAAAAAGAGAGTGAGGTGGAGGGATGCAAATGACTTCTAACTGCAGATCAGAAAAGGGCTACTCCATCATTCTGTCTGCAGCTTGTCAACATAAATTTCGGTAAATGTTCTTAAAAAAAAAAAAAAAGAAGAAGAAAGGAAGAAAATGAAGGACTGAGATTGCCATTTTAAACATCAATATTTCAAGTAAGTTCCCACATAGTTTACACAGCAGGCTAAAGTTTTGCATAAATTAACAGAGAACTTTTTTTCAAAATTCTTGTAGCATTGACTGATCTCCTCTAACAACTGCTGTGCATCATTTCTACTTTAAAGATTCCCCTAATGTGAAAACCATTGTAGCTATATATATATTTTATTTTTTTTTTAAATTATGCTTTTCCTCCCCCTTCTAGCACCAGAACTCAGCTGTTGCTTTACAGACTTATGGCAGGGCACAGGTTTATGTGCTTACAGAAAGTTCAGCCCCATAAACCTGTTCTGGAGAGCAGAACCTATAAATGCTGCCCTGCACAGACCACTGAGGGTTATGCCTCTGTCATATTTACTGGGCTAGATGGAGATGAATCATTAAAGCAATATCTGTAGGTTTGTCTTTCAAATCCTCTTGTAGGGAAAGGACAGCTCACCTGGAGCAAGATTAAATCAATACAGAAGTGTTCACCACTGAAATAGTGACAAAATTTGAGGCTTGATACAGCAAGTTTGATACCCTTGGCTTTAATTTAAAACACATTTCTAGATGCTGAAATTATTTAATTTCCAGAAGATGAAAAGTGTCTTAGTCAGAGTAAAAGCCTTTGAAAAATCTTATTATTTAATTCTAAAGACAGAGAGCAAGCATTAAATACAGGCATTACCTAGCATTTAAGTGGCATGAGAATTCACTTTCAGTCCTTATGGAGTAGGTCATCTTTAACAGCAGGAGTGGAAAGCAAGCAAGGAGGCAGAATCTGAGAAAAAGCTGGGTTATATTATCCCAGTGTATAATTTAAACCAGTGGAAGAGACATCTTGAAAATTTCTCCTGCTTTGGACAAAGCTATTACCAAAGAATATTCTAGGTCTGTGTATTGCTGCCCACTAGAACTTCACAGGTCAGTAATTATGAGACAGAGTTGGAGAAAGAGAAGTGTTTATAACAGGTTTGACCTATGGCTAAAACACAAAAGCTGCCTGTTTGAAAGACTGGGAAGAAGTTTTACAGTGAACACAGGCTGGGTTTTTAAATCTCTGCAGTGAAATGATTGTTTCATTTAGAAGCTGCATTGCAGGCAGGCCAGGAGCTCTGTGTACTTGTGGTTGCCTGACACTTTCCATTACAAGGACCTGTTTTCAGACACTCGTATTTTTGACAAACGCGAATGGTTTGGACTGAAATATCTCATGCCAGGTGTCGGCCTCAGAATTAATTCTGTGAGGAAATTATGTCAAGGAAAGTTCAATGTTTTTCAAGTATAAAACAAGGAAAAAATACTGTGTTTTATTCTTAGTGAAAATAGGGACAATATCTTTTTTTAACTCTTGAGCAGGAACGCATCTATCTTGCAGAAGAATTACTCAAAATTTGTTGAGAGGTCTTTTCTGTTTATCAGTGTTTTGTGATTAACCTCTTAAAAGTGGTTATTCTGCCTTTTTAAAATCACAGTTTGGAATGGACTTGCAAAAAACCCATTACCAAAATATCCCCATAGAGCATGTTCCTGCTGAGAGTTGCTGTCAGCAAGGAAATAATATCCTGAAGTTTTAGTCCTAAATTGATTTTGAGCCAAGCAGGACAAAACACCTTTCCAGCCTAGTTCTGACACTACACTGAGGTCCAGGAGGATCATTGCCATGGTTTAGGAATGCTGTTCTCCAATTTGGTGCACAGAAAATTTGACTTGCTTTAATTATGGTGTTTCTTATTGCTTTGGGGTTTTTTACTATTATCGGTTTTCTTAAATGCAGTTATGGGAATATGTCAGACAGTATCTATCTGTCCATCCATCAATCCATCCACCTGTGGACATGAAGGATCCCCTGTTCCCACCCAGTTTTTAGCGTTTTTACCTTTATCTGTGCAGCAATATAATGCCAATTTGATCTTAATGAAATATTTGGTTTTTCTGCCAAGCTCAAGGCAGGGCCAGCCAATGTCTCAGCAGGATTTCCCAAATTCCTTTTGCCAACACAATTACACTGGAAAGGCAGCAGTTTGGGTGGAGTGGGATCAGATGGGTGTATATGCTCTGTGACTCGTGTTTGAATGGACCTGGTACCACCCACTGGGCCCAGTGATGCAAAAGAATTTCAATTTTCCTGTTCTGCTCCTGCAGTTGGTGTTCAGTCTGCTTCTGCAGTGGTGCCATGAACCTGAGCTACTGAAAGTCTGGGTAAAAAAAAAGCATCTTAAGTTGGTCATCAGGGTATTCAGATCAAAACAGACTTCTGTGTGAAAGATTTTGGGGAGTTACTTTCACATTTGGTATTTTTTGTAATGGGAGGTTGGCTAAACACTGGTTGAAAAATATCACAGGTAGGACTGAGCCCATGTCTCAGGGAAAAAGGGTCACTCATCTTCCAAAAGTTCTTTGAGCCCCTCTCCTTCGTGTGAGGTTCAGTGCCCATCATGACATTGAATTTACATTGAACATACATTGAATTTACATGCTGCTTGGTGCTATGGGCTGTGGTTTTACAGAGCGGATGAGACTCTTGTGTGGAATTAGGTCCAAATGAAGACTCTTAGAGATAAACAGTTTGCCTCAGCTCTCATTATGACTGCCAGAGCCCTGGAGATGGATTCACATGACTGAAGGGAAGTGCCCAGTGCTGTTTTAGACATCCTGATGTACTCAGTGACTTGTTTTGAAGTCCAGTAGATGTACAGGTGTCACTTTGCTATTGCAGTTTTGAAAATTTACTTTGAACTGTTTTAATCCTGCTGTGCTGATATGGTTATAATCAATCCAGCCCATTCAGGAGAGACCTTTATTCTAATGCTTCTAATTTACAAATATTTCATTCCTATATTCAGAAAAGAAATAATGTCCTTACTTTGTGGCCATAAATATTTTGTGGCTAAGCTTATGGAGGATTTCTCTTGGGAATTTTGTTTTTGTGGGGCTAAAGTTCTTTGAAATCTTTCAGTTTCATTTTTCTGTTACTTTCATCTTTCTATTAAGAAGTATAAATGGAATGACAACTTTGTTCCTTATTTTTTTCCTCTAAAATTAGACAAAAAAGTTTCTATTCCTTCCTTTATAAAATGTCAATAGGCTGAAATAAATAAGAATCAGAGTGCCTTTGGAGACTGGTCTTTTTGAGTTTAAATGTCCCAATTAAAACCTAGTGCTTGCCTCAAAACCTCTGGTGAGTTTATGAGAATTCATATATTCCAAAGATATGACAGTTCATACATACATATATTTTATTTCACTGTCCCTGTGAAATACAATGTAGACAGAAATACTGTCCCCTTGCCTCAGCAGGCTTGACAAAAGAGAAAAATAGGGCCACAAAAATTTCCAACAGGTTTGGAAGTGTATCTGATCTGTGGAAGGTAGTCCTAAAGGAAGACAGTCCTGTGAGATGATTTAGGTCCAAGTTTTTAAAGATATATAGATATTGCTCTGCTTTGCAGGGGGAGTGAAGCTGGATGCTGGTTCCTGGTGTGTGAATTCCACAAGGATTTTGACCTGGAGATGTGGAAAGAGGTCACTTGGAGGTCAGATTTGGTGTTCAGAGGTGGGATCCATGGACTGGTGTCTCCCAGGGATGAGGACACATGCGAATTTGGTGCTTTGCTTGCTGTTCTGTGTTCCCAGTCAAGGGTGGGTCCCACTCCTTTCTCCTCAGTTCACAAAGCTGGAACAAAGTGTGGGGCTGCAGCCTTGGGTGAGCTCACAGCTCTTGACATGTGAGAATTTCACCTGGGTTTTCTGGGGAGTGTGGGAGGGAAAACTCCTGAGCTGGTGGTGCTTTCCAGAGCCTCTCAGAGGAAAGAGCTCTGAAGGAAGCTTCTCATGGAAGGAGAAGGTCAGGACAGCACCAGACAGTGCAGGTGACCTCTGGGCCAGGGGAGGCTGGGGCACCTCCTGCGCTTGGATGGAGGAGGTTGCATCACATTTCGTGATGGACACCCAGGAATTGGGATGGACACCCAGGAATTGGGATGGACA
>NC_031771.1:63926834-64025534 GCF_001522545.3 Parus major
AATTGGGATGGACACCCAGGAATTGGGATGGACATCGAGGAATGTGATGGACACCCAGGAAATGGGATGGACACCCAGGAATTGGGATGGACACCTCAGAATTGGGATGGACACCCAGGAAATGGGATGGACACCTCGGAATTGGGATGGACACTCAGGAATTTCCACGTGTTTCACCCCAGGCTACAGATTCCTCAGAGAGGAGATTTCCTGGGCACAATTATGCTCTTCAGATCAGGCACTTAGGAGCTTTCAAGGACGCTGAGGAAACACTGAATTTTAGGCAATCTTTGGCTGGTCACTGAAGTGTGGCCAGTCTTGGATGTGGGATCTGAGTACCTGAGGTGTGGGAACAGACCTCAGCATTGGTCCCATTTCCAGTGTTACCCTTGCTCTTTTTTTTTGGAAAAGGAGGTCAGGGGGTCGTTTGGTGCCCCAGGAACACTGGTGTGACAAGGGAATCCCAACCCCTTACAGCCCCATATTACCACATTTAATGCAAAATGCTTTAACATTAGGATTTAATGGAAAACTCTGACTGCCATAGTGCACTTGGAAAATAACAAAATGCCTTGGGATTCCTGCAGTCAATCTCTGCAGGCTCATAAGTATCCATTTGCCCTAAATTTCATGTGCTACTTACCTAAAAATCTAACTTATTTTCTGCACTTAAGTCTGATATGATTCAAGGCTCTAAAATGTAATGCATTAAAATTTGCCATTCCTACATCCCCAAAACATAAAACAAATGTATGTATTTAAAAGAAAAAAAATATTGCACCATCTTTCCAATAGAATCAGAGAACTTAGAAAGAATGATAAATTTCTAAAAATAATCCTTTGGGTACATTTTTATCCCTACCAAGCTTATAAATAGGTTGCATTAAAAAAAACGAACAACCCCTGAAGTGCATTTTAGTAAGTAAAATAAAACTATTCAGATTTATTGCAGCTCAAGAAACAACAAACAATACAGCTGAAAAATAAAAGTGAAGAGTTTTACAATGTAATGAATGACAAGGCAGGAGCTATTATTTGTATGAAACTTGTTTAAAAATAAGCATGCTGTTAGCAAGCTATATAACATTTTTCTACAATGTACTGCTTCCCAATTTTGAATTATTTTAATGAATGGGAGAATTGCTGTTATTTCCTAAAGCATTCTGATCAGGAATTGTTATACTGAGGCATCCAGCTGACTTACTAGCTCAAAAACCAGAATGCAGGGAAGGAAAGGGATGGCAAAAAGGAATCAATGGGTGCTAAATAACCCCAGCTGAAAAGAAAGCACATGTCACAGATGCATTTAAGCATGGCATGTCCAGGAGTAGTAGGAATTAGCATAACTGATGCCATGGAAATCAGCAAGAGTTTAATCATCAAGTTCTACGGGTGATGACTCAGAAAAACGCTGAGTGCTTTTGAAAAATCTTGCTCCAACAATTTGACTTTTCCTTTTTTTTAATTTTATTTTTAATACTTGGTAATATTAAGAGAATAGGAAAAGAATAAAGGGCTGTGCTCCATTTTGTCACATCTGGCATGGTGATAAATCCAGCTGTGCAGTGATCTCTGTGCACCATTCCAGAGCTGGAATTTGCTGAGAGCACCAAACACTTGAGGGGTTACAGATCTGAGCTGGATGACACTTTTGATTTGGTGAGTGAACTGCTTTAGCACTTCTGAAATACACTGCCACTTTTATTTCATTCAAAACTCCAGGGATGGTTCAACCCTTATTCACAAATGGTTTAGGCTGTCCCAAAACTGCACTTTCAATGAATAAGCAGCTTGTCCTTCCCAAAATCTCCACATTTGCAGCTCGTAGTAGGAGCTGGAAGAAATGGGCAGCTCTTGTTAGTCCAGTGGAAGCCAAATGGCAAATCACTGCCTTTTGATCAGCCCTGAGCGACAGAGATGGCAAAGCTGACAGTGAATGCTGACAGAATAAGTCAGAATTTTAAACTGAGTGTAAGAAGGAAGGAGTGAACTGAACTGAGAATCTTTTTCTCAGTCTTTCCACTATGAAACTGCACCATGTCAAGATAATCGAAAAAATGCTGATTTTTCTTCCTCCTCTCTGAAAAAGAAATATGAAGCTTTTAATGGAAAAGTTATTAGAATATTATAAATTTCCATAAAACAAATTAAAGCAGACAGAAAAGAAAGCCAACTCTTTGTAAACCACATTGATTTGAAATATGAAAAGAATTTGTGGAGGTAGGGGAAGGGAACATGGTTAGTTGTTAATTACTGAAGCACTTTTGATTTGTGTAGCCAATAAACCTGAATGCAATAGATAAGATGCTTTAGATAATGTAAGACAAGTACTGTCCCTATACCCTGGCAACAGATCAAGAAAAAGTGACTTTTCTACTGATTATTACATTGTATTTGAGATACCTTTTCTGTATCTAATGCTTTCCTTTTGTTTATTTCTGTTCATCACTGGAGTGATTTCATTCTTGGAAATTATGTATATTTTACAAAGAAGGTAAATAAAACTAGTAACTTGTTGCCAGGAGAAAAGTCTGGAATTTGGCTTGTGGGTGAAATTTCTGCCCTTTCACTTATGCATTTCAGCACAAAAAAATTTCTTCTTTTAGTGACCTCAATTTCTTGTCATCTCCAAAACTTGGACCCAATTCCTTTCAACAATTCTTTTCCTTTTTGTTCTGCTGAGTTTCTCTGCTTTGCTCTCCAAGTTTTGCTCCAGTGGAAAGAGAACATTAGTGATGTTGACCTCCCACTTTGATGAATGAAGAAGGCATCAGATGATGATCAGTAATCTACTGCACAGGCTGTAGCTGTGGAGTCTCCCAGGAAGGACATGAAGTTGGCATCCTTCACCCCCGAGACAGAACAGCTATTACAGGACAAGCAAATACTCTCACCTTGCTCTCACAGTCCCCACTATCTTGTTCTGCCTTGTGTGTTTCAGATAAAAAAAGACATGAGTTCACATTTTGAGGTGTTTGTTCTACATCTTAAAAAGCAGGGGGAAAAAAATCCCTTTGATTTTAGCTACTAAATGCAAACTTTCAATTCTCCTTTTTGTAGAGAAAAAAGTCGCTGTTAAATTTGACTCCAGAGGTTTATATGGAACAAAAGCTTGAGTAACCTGGCATCTCTTTCTTTTCTATTTTTAGTGACAGTTTAAAAGGAAATTCCTAAGGTGGATTTTCATTCCTTCTCCTTAGGGTACATCAAACTCAGCAGGTGGCAATATAAACTTCACCAGCTGACACGATGATTCTCACTTGGAAGAACAATTCTTGAGGGGAAAAATAAAGTGAATTTTTAAAAATACCCTTATCTGATATGATCAGAGAAGAGAACATCAAGAAAACTGAAGTCAGCAATTGCACAAATACTTTAAGGCATTTATCTGTCTTAGAAACTCAACTGCTTTAGTTTCCCACTGGAGTCAGTGCACGTAAGAATATTTCATCAGATGGTCTTTTGTGTTCAGATCTTGTGCTTGTCTTCATCCATCTCAGTGATGGATCTCAGATCTTCAGGTCCCAGTGATGACAAAAAAATCTCAAAATTTTTAAGTCTAGAGTAACCATTTATTACTACTTCCCCTTCCACCTTTGCCAGCAGAGGTGAGGGAACATCTAGATGGGCCAGGCATTAGAGTGAATTTAATACTGATCACCAGTGCCATCCAGCTCCTTTTCACTCTTGTGAAAGATTTCTGCTCTGCTTCTCTGTCCTGTGTTATTCTCAATGCCCTCTGCTCTCTTCCCAGCTCTGTTCTTCTTCACACTCTTCCTCACCAAACATGATCTCTACCCATCTCTTCACATTCCCTTCCACTTCTCACATCCTCTCTGCACTTCAAAGCATGTTTTGCAGTTATACATTAAATAAACACAAATAATACATAAATGCTGAAATTAAAGAGATACATTTTTATTCCCAATATAAATGCCCCATGCCCACCCATGATTTGAAATCCCTGCCCCTGGCAGCTTTACTTGCATGACAGCTCTGTCCTCAGCGTGGTTTGTCTGTTATAAAGCAATTCAGACATGGAGAGATCCTTGTTGCATTATTTGCATTATTTGTACATTATTTGAAGCCTGTCTGTTCCTAATTGTCACATTTATAACAATCCTTATGAACTTTTATTCCAGCAGCAGGTTTCCAGGAGCCTTGCAAAGAAGCCAGCACGTGTTAGGTGAGAGTTTATTTAGTATAATTCTCTTCTGTAAGAGGCCAAACTAAATCCAGCATCAGATTTGGTGCAGGTAACAAGGATTTGGGAAAATGATTTGCACAGCTCCATCAGCACACAGCAGCTTGTGAAACTTTTGTTTCACATTCTGTGCAAATCCTCTGAAAACATGGTCCAGTTTGCTTTTGCACTTTATCTAAAACTGCTACTAGGTAAGGAATTAAATAGTCAATAGCTTAGATAGGGAATTTAGAAGCTTGAGTTCGATTACTGAACAGACATTTCTTCAGTGACCTTGGGTAAATTACAAATTGACCTGTGGATCTGGTTTTTCATTGCTAAACCTGCTATGGGGGAAACTTGTGAAATAACAGGATTTTGTAGCAAAAACAGCTGCATGAATACTCTAAAGAGAAAAGATGTTGCAGCATATGATGTTTTCATTCATAGGGTGTCAATTTTGAATTACTTCAAAATATTGCCCATGCTGTGGAGGGAGCCCTGGTGATCCACATCACATCAAGCTGTGCAAAACAAATTCCCAGCTAAAGGGTAACAAGTCCTACCTCATTCTTCATGCCACATCACTTTTGTGCAAACATTTAGAAATATAACTTGAATATCCCTTTAATGGGAGCCAAGTAATGTGCCCTTTCCATTCAATGGAAGATTAACCCTGCAAAAAAATAATTTACCACCCATTGTTTTTGCCTTTTAAGTTAATGGAGCTTTTCAATTAATAACAATAAAGTAGGCTTTTACACAGAATATTAATTTTATACAAGCAATATCCTCACCTTTTTTGTTCAGTTCAGTGTCTTAATGTTCTTGGGACTCTCTCCTAACTCGGGGATGTTATTAGGAGGCACTGATAGCTGGCTATTGCTCATCTGTTGGATCTGCAGTCAGTCACAGATCATTGTTGTAAAACTCCTAATGGTTTGGAAAGACCTTTCTGGAGCAGAAAGAACTCGGTGTAAACTGCAAATTTCTGTGTGTGTTTCCCAAGGGTCTGCACTTACAATGCCCTTAGTAGATACAGTAGATTTACACAGGCAGATAGTGACAGGACAAGGGGGAATGGTTTTGAACTAAAGAGGAGAGATGTAGACTGGATGTTAGGAAGGAGCTCTTTGCTCACACAGAGATGAGGCACTTGCCCAGAGAAGCTGTGGCTGCCCCATCCCTGGAATCCCAGGCCAAGCTGGATGGGGGTTTGAAGAGCCTGAGCAAGCAGATGGCATTTCTGCTCACAGCAGGAGTTGGAACTGGATGATCTTTAAGGTCCATTCCAGTCTAAGCATTTCAGTGGTTCTGGCATTTACCAGAGACAAGAGGACTTCAGCAGACATCAGTGCTTTCCAATGTCCTCGTGGCTCCTGTCTTCACCCATATCTGGTTCAGTGCATCAGGATCTCCTCAGGAACTCTATTTCATGTACCAGAGATGTAGAGCAAAACAGCCCACGCTGCCAAGGAATGAGGCACCTCTCCCATTAACATGAAATGATGCTAAGGAGGCAGATTTGGTTCTGTTCCACCACCACTGCCAAGAAAATCTCTTCCCCTGACTTTGGCTTTCAAGCCATGCAATAAAAAAAGGTTCTTTACACAATCCCATGAACCCATTTCTGTGTTTTGAATGCAGGTGGCTCCCAAAAGGAATGTCAGCCAGTGAGTCCTCCCACTGAACACATAGTTAATTCTGCAGTCCAGTGCGACCACGAGCACATGTATCTTCCCTGCTCTGTCTCATGGCAAGCTTTCCTGAGCTGAACCTTGTCTGTGTGCTTGGGTTTTCTACCAAGGATCTGGGTGAAAAGGGGATGATATCTATTGAGTCACCCTGCCATTGTGCCAGGGCCTAAACCAACTGTGTGTCCTAAAGCAGGAACTGCTGGAAGCACTGTGGGTAAGAGCTGCAGTAAAAACACAAACATTGCACTGTAGCCCTACTCAACTCTCTTTATCTCTTTGTTCCTGAACATGGAGATGTGTACTGCCAGTCTGTTTTAATTAGGGAGCTTCTCTCTCTTAATTTAGCCACACTGTCATGTCTTCTGCCAGTTCACTTGCCACGGAATGCCAGGAATTTGTCATGTAGTGAGCACCTCTCTGTGTCAGCTCAAGGGCTCAGGTCCATCTGAACTTGAGCCAGAAGAAATTTGGAAGTGGTTTTAGAGCTGCTCATCTCCACAGTCATAGAGAAGGGATTCACTTACATAGATCACTCTTTCCAGCTGCCTCAGGCATTCATTTCTGGGCTTACTGGAGTGCCCCAATTTCTCACTTCCACTGTCCACAGGGCATCTATTTAAATAGCATCTCCTGTGAACTAAATAATTAATGAGCTTTGCAATGCCTAGGTCAACTTTTAAGGAATTTAGAATTGTTACCTTACCTTATTTTGGGACATGCTTCAAGTCAGAAGGTGACCAGAAACAAGACCATTTTCACAGACTTCTAACACATCCTGCATCATGTCCATGGGAGAGCAGAGCTTATATTGTAGAGGATAGAAATTATTTACAGGCAAATTCCAGATCCTACAGTGTTGGGAGCAGGTGGTGCTGGTGATGGGAGGCCCTGGGAGAGGCCTCTGTGAGAGGAGGTCAAGAGCTGCCCTGTGGCAAAAACTACAGCCCATGGAGCCACTGCAGGACAAAGCTGAACCCACCAGGGAATTCTGTGGTGCCTCTCTGGAAATGTACTTGAATAAGAGTGGAAAATACTGGGAGAGAGGGAGGGGATCACAGAGAAAGAACAGAGGGAGCACCGTGGTCAGACACTTCAGGATGGGACAGATATCCCTGAATGAGCTGCAGCCCCTGTGGATTTGAGAACCCACACCAGAGCACAGGAAGAGTGAGAGGAAGGAGCAACACAGATTGTGACAGGACAGCTGAAGGACCAAAAAAATATCCTAGAAAATTTCAAATTCCACTTGATGCTGTCCAGTGTGCACTGGATTAACTATTACTGAATTAACTATTGATAGTCTGTGCACAGGAGTCCTAGAATCAGGGGCCAATTCAAAGTAGCAACACTGACTCTCTTGGGACTACAAGGAAACAAAATAAGGATTGGTCTATGTAAAAAACAAAACAAAACAAAACACCAAAAAACATTATATGGTAGCCAGGAATCTGGATATTTTAACAAGATGTATCAAGCCTAAACGTCAAATTAATAAAAACAGAATCTAACTAAAATCTGATATGATTTAAACTGATACAGTTGCCATAGTAACTTTGCTGTTGACAAGCAATGCTTAAAAAATTTTCTGTGAATTCAAAGCACTGTTTGGTGCTGCTGAGAGGTACACAATGAAATGATTCCTTTAAATGTCCCCTGGAGGAAGCACTCCACACAGCCAGGTACATGGTACATACTGACCTTTTGCCTATCACAGGAGATGAGAGGATGTGTCAATCCATGACCAATTAAAAAAAAAAAAGTTTAAAATAGAAAAGAAAAAAAAAGTTTAAAAAATTAAAAAACAACAAAAAAGTATGAGCTTGGAGCATTAATTCCCTCAACAAAATCACTTTATCTTACAATGGCCACATCTGCAGCATGAATCCCAACTGCTGATAATCAGATAATTCCATGCCATGATCTTTTAAAATCTGAATTCATTTTCTACCTGCTTTTCTCATACATCAACAAGCTCAGAGAGTCTTTTTTCCATTTCCTCCCCTTAGATGTAAAAGTTTCCTGTAAAAATTCACTTTATCTGTTGAGTGAGCGATGAATAATCTGGTGGCACTTCTGCAGACCTGATATCAGAAATCTCTGATAGTGTTCTTCAAAAATGACTCTCTTTTGTGTGGCTTGTTTGTGAAGCAATTAGCCTGCAGCAAGTCCAGGTTTTCTCATTCACAGAGCCTTTCCTTTCAGCACTAAAAAAATGCAGTACTTTTAATTTTTCTCTCTCCTCAAAGCAAAAAATAATTAACAACATTTTAAAAAAATTAAAATAATTAAAAAATAAAAATAAAAATTTTAAAATAAAACTATGGAGAATTCTTCCTGATATTTTTTCTGGGAAAACATATACTATGTGCAGTTTAAAAAAAAACTACCCTCATACTTATTCAGAATAACACACAAGTGACATTATGGTTTTTAAACCTGTGACATTGTCTTTTCTGCCCTTGTTTTGTATACAAAAGCTCTGGATGAAACATTATTTATGGAAAACAGGAATTCAGTACATGAAAGTACATGGAAGGTAAAATGTATCATTTCATATTGATGTACCCATGATATCACTAAAGATTCAGAGTGGTACAACACTGTCAAGACAGAATACAGTGGTACACAACTTTTAAATAGGCATGGGTCAAATAATTAGTTCTTAAATCATATTGATAATTCCTATAGAATGAACACCTCAAGTATTTCACAGTGTGGGGTAGAAATAGTCAGTGTTGGTGTGAGTTTCCTGCTCCCAGAACACCCCTGGGATCAGGTAGGAAGTACCTGAGCTCTGTATCTTTCTCTAGACGTGATCCTTCAGTTGGAAGAACTTCACAGTTTCATGAGCAAATAAAGATATTTCTGAAGACCAGACTACAAATCAACTTGATGTAGCTCTAAGAGGGCCCTTGCAAAATGTTTCCATTTGAAAAACATGGGGCTTGAAGTCATCCTTACAGTCTTTAAGATCTGTTCAACCAACTTCAGAACAAACAAAAGCTTCAACAGAGTGAACTTTTCTGGTGCTACACAGAAGTGCATCTGCTCTCATCACAGACAGAAGGATTTAGGATAAAATACCTACACACCTCTTTTACACAGAAATTTGATCTCTGTTCAGGACCTATATCAAAGCCACTTGTTATCTTAAGTCTATTTCTCCTGATTTCTGTTCTGATCTCCATTTCTCTGTCCCTGGAAACACTCAGACATTTCCAACAGCCATACAGCACAGCAGCAGGAGGTAAAATGCTGAAAATATCAGCATGATTAGAGCCAGGTTCAAAGTCATTCAGCTGACTGCTTTTAACCTCTTCCACTCTCCATATATCTTCTGGTACAAACTGGGAGATCTGCTGGAGCTAAGAAAGCTACACTGATTTATACCAGCCAAGTATTACGGGTCAATGGACTGCTTAGAGAATTTTATCTACAGCTTGGTTGTCACATAAACAGCTGAAACTTTTACTGAAATGAAGTCTTCCTTGATTTATGCTGGTGCAATGACAGTAGAATTTCATTCGTGTTCCACTCCATGCTGCACTCAGTGGCATTTGTGAAGTTATAGAACATCAGCTACATTTACAGAGAAAAAGAGTTTTATTGCATTTAATGAAATTGCCTCTAGCAAAAAGCTGCTTTATTTTTATTTTTATTTTTTTTTAAAGAAAGCAGTAATGAGTTACTCATTTCTGTGATGCTTTCAGTTCTGAGAAGCTCTTGGTTACACACCACATTGTGCCAGTTTAGGACTCGAAGCCTGTGATCAGCTCTGTGTTTTTATCTAGTTAAGCTCAGAACAATTGCTGAAGTGAGTAATTATTTTGTCAAATCCCAGAGACCCTCTGATTCTCTTTCTGAAGTCACACCATAGATTGGCTGTCCCCAAACTCAAGACATTTCTTGCTGCTTGTGAGAACTGAGATGCTTTTAATAAGTCTGAGCTGTTCTGTCATACAAGACTTGTTCAGCAAACTCTGCTGCTTTAAAGAAAACGTTTCTCTCTTTCCCCATTACTGATATGGCTCCAAAAAACTGCAGTTATTATAATTTAAAAATAAATATAAAATAAATAAATTATAAATTCATATATTTATAATTTTATATTATAAATATATAAATAAATAAATAATAAATTCAAAATAAAATATTCACTGGGAAAGCAACATGGGACTAAAAATCCTTTAAATTAATGAATATAAAGACAAATAGGTCAATGATTTTACCTTTGTAAGGCCTTTATAAGACCTTGAAAAAATATTCTATATCTGTCTTTAACATCAGTTTTCTCCCATGTGTCTGTCCACGTGCACTTCTGTAGCATTTTTCCTGGCTGAGTGAACAGATTTTCACCAGTGACATGCCAGAACAAAGCCTGTAACCCAGAGGGTAATTTATCAGGTTCCATTTCCAGCTTGAGGGCTTGAAAGGTATAGAGAGGACTTGCAGCCTCTGACAAGCCAAGGATTTTCCAGAGGGTAAGTTCCTTGCAGATGAATGTACAAGGCTTTGTTCTGTGGGAAGAAAGTAGCTATTTAGGTAAACATACATCCTCTGTATTCATCTTTTTCTACTCATGATTCTTTGTGAGGTGGTTGTCTTCAACAGATGTAACATTGACTGGTGTGATTCCCTTTGAAGGAGTTAAGAAGTCCAAAGTAATCTGCTCCTCTCCATGATGTCCCTGGCTAGGTTTGAGAACAGCAGTGCTCTCACAAACCCACACTCAGTAATCACCAGCTGAGATTTACCAGGTCACCTTACAGAGAGAGGTTGGAGGAAGAAACCATGAGGGACAGAGAGCAATGGCTGGAGCAGCTGCAATTGTTAAGTGATCTTGATGCCATTTAGAGCCCAGGGTGGGCACTGGAGGTCAGCTGGGAGATGTAAAGGATTCAAGCTGTGGCCCAGAAGGGCCAGAAGGGAAGGTTTCTTATGTGCTTGGCTGCAAAATGTCTGGAGGTTCCTTTCCTTGGGGTAGGGATTAATGAGTAAGAGAAAGTATTTGTCACTGTTGGACACAAAATGATTCACACAGATGCAGCTAGAAGTGAGGTGATAGAAGAAGGAAGTTTATTTGTTCTTTCAGTGTTTATAGGTTTTTGACCACGACCAGGGATTGGATAGTCAGGTCACCACCTTCCCAACCCCACTGGCTGGGAGAGATGTCCATCAAAAGGCAAATCTTTAATGGAATGTATAAACACCGGTGTTTATAGTTACTTTCCTGGAAAAGTGGCTAGAAATTATGAAAACAATATCGAAAGGCCTGATTCTCAGGGCTACAGGTATTCTTGTTTGGACTCAGAGAGGTTTATTATTTCTTATCTATGTCACATTCTCACAGACCCTGAGTTCTTCAGCACTCTAAGCTAAAGAGCTAAACATGGAACCCCAGATCTCTCTCTGCAAGGCCTTTTAAGTGTCTACTACCCAAATATAAAATGCCAACCAATTTATTTTTACTTTTAACCCAATAACCAAACACCTGTGTTTGGACTGTGCACTTTTCCACCCAATCACACAATATTACTAAAATCCATGAAGAAGAAGGCGAAAAATCAAGACAAGCCCATTCCCTAAAACCTCCATCTTGCTACATATGTATTGCTATATCCCAAAACCTTAAACTCTAAATTTTTCCCCATGTGATATAACACACTTCTATTCAAACTACACACTCAGAATCTCAGTTCTATCACTCAGTTTTGGAGTCTTTTTCCACGGCCTCAGGTCAAATACAGTGTTCTCCTGTGGGTCAGTGCCTGTCAGCACAGAAAGCCTGAAATTCTCCGTGCCCAGGACTCCAACACTTGGCTTCACACATCTGCTGGCAGACAGCTCTGCTCCTGGAGCTGTAATCACATGAGTAAATCAACCTGTTTGACAGAGAATTCACAGAATCATTTCAGCTGGAAAAGATCCCTGAGATCATCGAGCCCAACTTTCCCCAGCACTGCCAGGGCCACCACTGACCCACATCCCCAAGTGCCACAAGAACACAGCTTTTAAATCCCTCTGGGGTGGTGACCCCACACTGCCAGGTCTTGGCCACCCTCTTGGTGAAGAAATTTTTCCCAACAGCCAAATTAAAGGATTTGAACCCACTGCATTTTGAAACCCATTGATTTTAAATTCCACTGCATTTTTTAAATACAATTTGGAGATGTGCCCATACAAACAGAGTAGTGAACTGAATCATCCCAGAATGAGATGGGATGATTCTTTGTGTTCCCAGAAAGAACACTCAGAATGGGCAGGGGCAATTTTCCTTTCCAGTTTCATTGCTGGACTTGAAATTCCAAGTTTATGTGCTGCTTTTGTGTCCATGGAAGAGGAGGGAGAGCTCTAATACTCTGCTAAAATTTGGACACAGTAAATGTTATAAAAATGTTGACAAAAAAGAAGATATGATCTATACTGATTCAAGAATCTCACAATGTTGACAAAAATGTGTGTATGCAACTCTTTAATTTTTTTCAATTCAAATGAAAGCAAATGTTTATTCATTTTTTTCCTTCAATGGGTAGAGAGCAAAAAGAAATAAAAATAAGCTAAAAAGAGCATTGAGAGAAAGAAAAGAAAAAATGATAGATGAAAGGAAAATTATTACTAATTGATGATTTAAATAATGCCAAAACTTGGACTTAATTCATTTCCTCTCAGGAAGAGCATCATCCCCAGTTCCCTTTAGGAAAAAACCTCTAGATTTCCTTCTGTCTTCTCTGTCAGAAGCAATCTATGCTTTAGTCAAGCACAAAATCAAGCATGAAGTCCTAGGTTAAAACTCAGAGGAACTGGGTGAAATTAAAGGGAAGGAAAATCATCTTTTTGGGCTCCTGGTCTTTTGGGCCCTATAATTTAGAAAGTTTTAGGACTGAAGCAAACAAATGCAGAAGATTTCATTGTGACAGCTGGCACAGGGTGATCTGAGTGGCAAGGAAGCACATCCTAGCCTCAAAAATTGTCAGTGTATTGCAAAATACATTTTTTAAGTACCACTGAACTTGCAGTCCTGCCACATCCTCAGTGCTTCACAAGTGCTGCTCGATGCCCTTTCAGCTACAGTGGCTTATTAGGAGCCATCAAAACAACCACCCAGTTATTACAGTGTTAATGTGCTTTTAATCATAATTATTTATTGCATCCGTAATTTTGAATCAATTACATACCAGGCTGCCCATGACAAATAATGTAAATTCCTCCAAAGCTGAAAACTTCCAGAAGAAGTGCACTTAGAATAACCTATGTTATGCAAAACATATGGCAGGTCTTAATAAGGCTTAATTAAGTGCTTGTTTAAATCAAAATGCTGCAAAAATATTTATTCTATTTTTATGTGTAATTAAAGTGCATTTGTAAAATTATGCTAATTGCTTGACACAGGAGGAAAAAGACACCCCTGCCAAATGCATTAAACAAGCCTAAAAACTCTGTGCATTTACCTTACTTAATGTTAATGAGATAACACTTGCTAAGTATTTTGAAGCCTTGAAGGGCAACATTTTCTTTTATTCACTATTACTACTCCAATTACTTAAAAAAAAAAATAAAAAATTGGTTATTCATTTAAATCATGGACTCAGAGAATGGTTTGGGTTGGAAGGGGTCTTAAAGATCACCCAGTTCCCACATCCTGCCACGGACAGGGACACATCCAACCCAGCCTTGGGCACTTCCAGGGATGGAACAGCCACAGCTTCTCTGAGCAACCTGTGCCAGGGCCTCACCCCTTTCACAGGGAATAATTTCTTCCTAATATCTAACCTAAATCTATTTTCCTTCAGCTTAAAGACTTTTAATTTTAATTTTAATTTTAATTTTAATTTTAATTTTAATTTTAATTTTAATTTTAATTTTAATTTTAATTTTAATTTTAATTTTAATGAAAATTAAAATTAAAATTAAAATTAAAATTAAAAAGAAAATGAAACTCAAAAAGCTAAAATCCCTTATTCTGTCAGGAGAATGTCACCTTTATGATTTGAGGAGAACAAAGGAGAGGAGAGACAATACCCTCCTTTCTCCCCCACTGTGGAAGATGTACTGCAGGATGTTTTTGGATTTGATTTTGCATTTCTCTGACAGCACCACATCTGTCCTGGCCAGTGAACACAATGTGATTGTGCTTTGGATTCCTTGTTCCCAATAACAGCTCTTCCTTTGTAGCAGGGCTGAAGAACCACACCAGATGTGATGGGCTGCTGCCTTTTCAGAATGCCCACAAAAGAATGGATAATTTCATCAATTTTCCAGCTACTCTTAAGCCAGGAGCCTGGTGCAGTGTGGGGTCACATTTTACACTTGTTTAGCTGGAAGTGCAGCAGAATTTTCTTTGACTTGAACAAATGACTGCCCTATAACTCATAACAAGGCAGCTGCTGCACTGCTTTGCCTCGAAGTTTCCATCCATAAATGAGAATGGTTTTGAATTTGATGTGCTTTTATTGATGTGTAATATAAAACAAATGCATAAACTGTTTTCTACAGGGACACTAATTCACCTGGAACTGCAGGTAACCAGAGTGGATGCAGCAACTCTTTAAAGCCTATTTAATGTTATAAAATAATACAAATATATAGTCATCTGTATGTGCTGCTGATCTATCCACATTTCTATATCCAAATGGATATGCAGTGCAACTTTCTTTCATTTCTTCTCCGTTTTGGAACTTCCAGCCTGTCAGAATCAATCCATGCTTAGGAAGATGTGTTAGAGAATGGGGAAATTCTATAGTCCCTACACAACACAATCAACAAAATACGAAAGACAGAGGGAAAGGCACAAGAAAAAATATTAAAGATCTGAATTTGGAGAGATTGCTGTGTAAGGCAATCAAATGAAATAAGAAAATTCAGTTTAATCAGGGCACACATATTGAAGTGCCCAGTCAAAAATAAGCCCTTAAGCTGATGGGAAAGAACACTGGTATGTGGGTCTGGGGCAGATGTGAGACACACATTTATTATTGAAATCAATGAACCTGACATCCAGCTCTGAAAAAAGAGACAAAAAGCCCTATACATTTTGGAAACTGGCAAGGTCATGCAGTCCCACTGAGCTCCCACTGTGAATGTGTGCTCTGCATGCAGTAACTCATGGATGTCTGAGGGCTGGGGTAAGTCATAGGACCAAGAAAGTTTCTGCTTGTGGGTGTAGAGGAATAACATGTCACCCCCAGAAAATGTGGCCACTGTGTTTTGAGAAATCAAATATCTAATGGCTAAGAAGAGAAGGAAATGGTCTCTCAGTAGTGCTATAGCCAGTGGGATATGCTGTGGCTGCTCCTCTGTGAGTGACACAACATTTATTTACCTGTATTTTTACCCAGCAGAGGCCCATGACCCAACTATGTTTCAGTGGTTCATCTTAAGTTTTATCCCTCTCCTTTTTTTTCATTCATCTGACCAGAATAAGGAGGATGAGTGGGGGAAAACCCTTAAAAAGAATCAAACTTCCTGCCAGCGGTGCACACTGAAGTCAGTGCTGATCTGCACTAATTATTGCCTGGAGCCTGTCCCCCCACCTTTCCAGCTGTCCACACTGCCAGACCCCTGCAGTATCAACACCTTGTACACAGCTGAGACAAATAAATGGATTTAACCATGGCAATTCCAGCTTATCCATTTGTGGGACATGTGTGAACCAGTTCCCTGGGCATTACACCCTCAGGAAAGCAGTGGAGGACAAAATGCTTTGGTCCTGTCCCTCCAAGCACACACATCCCATCTCTAGCTCCAAATCTCAGCTCAGCTGCTGTATTTTCTCTCATGTTTTATTATATCTTTTCCCTGTAACATGAATTTATAATGCCCAGTTCTTTGCTTTTGTCCAGGGTTGAATGCTGGCCTTAAGAGTATTTCATGCTCCAGCTCCAAAATGAAGCAGTGGTGAGGAAATACCATGAGCAGCAAACATCTTGTTCCACCCTTCAGAAGGAATGAGCACGAGCCATCCTAACCTGGTAAGTGCAAGGCTCACAGTAAATATCTGCTATAAAGCCTCTGCAGATACAGAAAGTCAGCAAAGGAAAAATCCTGGGGCACCTCGGTGTTCCCTGCAGGAACTATTGGAATGGCTTAGAAATGCTTCCAGGGCTTTAGGCTATGAACAACTAATAGTAATTCTCTTTTAGCTGAGGCCCAGGAAATTCTCAAATATTATGACCTGCAGCAAAATAACAGGTGTGCAACAATGTGCCAGTTGTGGATTTGTTATAGTCTGTTGTTATAAATAAGTCCCATCTCCAGTTATTGCTCACATTAATCTCTATGTTCATTCCCTGGGTTTGATGTTTACTTCCAGCTTGATACCTAATTAAATACTGTCAAAATAAAGCCATTACTGATGCCATGTGTTAGTGTAAGGGCTGTGTTTAGTGTGCTCACTGAGTGGGTGGGTTTAGATTGAGATGCAGACCTCACACAGGAAAAGAAACAAACCCTTGGAGAACCCTCAGGGTGAGAATTGCAGTGCAGCAGAGTTTTACCTCAGGTCACCACTTTTCCCATCAGTGCCTCAGACTCTTTCCCACCACTTGCATTTCAATGGGCCCTTGCCTCATTCTGGGTAAACTGCAAATCTGAGCCAGGGGAAGCCAGCTCCTTCAAAATGTCTCTGGAGTTTTGTGTATTCATGGCAAAGGATGAATGTTTGGGGGTTAGTTAGAACACTGTCAACACTTCATTAAGACTGTTTCCTATTTGGCTGGCATTTTCCTTGCACTGAAATGCTTGTTATTACTTGCACCAGGAATAGCAAACATGCATTTGAATATTTTGGTATTCATTAAAAGTCCTTTCCTCCTTCTGCATGTTGATGCTTTATTTCCAAGACTATCAGGATTGTCCAAAGCCATTAAATCAGCAAATTCCACCAGGAAATCAACAAAAATGGTGAGTATTTTTTTAAAAAAATCCCTGTTTCACAACATTTTCCATCAGTTTAACTATCTAAATGCCTGCTATACAGCCTCCTTCCTTAACTCAGTCTGAGTCTACTGGGATTCCTAGACAAAGCCTCCTTTTGCAGAAGGAACTGCAAGTTTAGATTGGAAGTCTGATTTTTGATGGCAGTCTGTGTGCTTGATAAATGTACCTTTAATGGCTGTCACAACAGGAACACACACTTCAATTCTGATTTTTATTTCCTTTCTCCTCTGAACTTTGCTGTCATCAGAAATGGAATTCTGGAAAGGAATTTTTGAGACATTTTAGGACATCTACTCATTTCTTCACTGTAGCTTGCCAGTCACAGGTAATGGGAAAGATTAAATCACTGCACAGACAGACAAGAATGCATTGCCTGAAGGCAGCTTTGCCTTAGAATCAATAATTTTACCTACAGTTTTGTGCCAAAATTTTCTTCTACGGTAAGAAGTGCTGTAGCAATGAGATACTTTGTGTTCATCATCAACTTGATTTATCCAGCACTGTCTTTGAAGAGTATCTGGAATGGTCACACTTGGTCCACTGGTACAGCTGTCCCTAAACAGTTTTATTGCCTTTTCCACAACCCCTGTAGCACAGGAAGGAAGGCAGGATGTTTGGAGGAATGGACAACAGGGTGGAAAAAATGCTGTTCTGTAAGGAGCAGGCAGTGCACTCCAGGGCCAGGGCACTCATCCCCTGTCTGGGTATTCTCACTTGTCCAGCTGAACTCCCTTAGCCTCCAGTGGGAAAAAGAAACATTTTCAAGTGTGATTTATCTACCCAGGTTTAGATGCCTGTTTCAGCTCAAGACGAATGGCACTGTTAGTGTCTCCTCCTCCTCTCTGTTCCCTATTAAGGGAGTGCAGGACAAGAAGATACAGTGCAGTTATCTACACCAGGAATGTCTGCTTTTGCTCAGATTAATCCCATTTCTGATATCTCGATGTCAAGTCACCAGCATACTCTTCCACCTGACACCATCAGTGCCATGAAGCATAAAACTGGGCCTGAGGCTAACACAAATGATGGATATTGTGCCTCGATATCCTGAAATAAATCAGGAGAATTGTGCTGCAGCTGAAGGCTGAGTTGGTGAGGTCTTACCTGTGCCTGGTCCATCTTAGGAGAAAGACACCAGGGCATAAATCCTGTACCATTGCCATTAGAATCCTTGCTCAATTTTTAGGTAATTTCTTTCAGTGAACAAAGACAAGTTTAAGCTGGTGATGAATGGTTAGAAAGGAGATTCCAGCACCATTTTCCTTTCCATTTTTATATTCACACAGAGAAAAACTCAGTTTATTTCTTGACATTGTCACTTAATTTGTGCTGAATTTGTGTAAATTTTGCAACTCTGTGTGAGTGTAAGGGAAGAAGAAGCTGAATGTCTCAACATGGATCCTGTCTGTGAACCCTTGTCCTGACAGTGTGGGAATGGTGACAAAAAGAGACTGGTTTCCTTACCTTGCTGAATGATCTGAAAGGAAGCTTTACAGGAATCACAGAAAAAACTTGGATATAACAGTGAGTTTGCAGTCCAGGAACTCTTTTCCTTCTGTTTTAAGCAGTGCCCTCCAGAGGCTGCTGCAGATGATCTGATCTCTTTCTTATTCACTAGAAATTATTAGAAAATTAAAATAAAATACATTCATTTTGTCATAGGAGAGATTCTTGCAGTAAATACTTTTTAATTTCCTATTATCTAGTAGGAAGTGACCCAGAAGTGTGCTAGATAGCTTGACAAGCTAAAAATGGATAAACTTTAGAACCTGATGAGCTGTGGTTGTCTGAACAGACTGTGACCCAAGCCAGGCCAGCAGAGCTGAGTTTAGGATGCAGTGGTGGATTCAGACACACCTGAGTCAGCTGGGACAGAGCTGGGACTGGTCAAGGGTTTGTTCACAAGCTTTCTGCACACCTCAGCAGCTACACTGAACTGAATCCTCTGCTCAGTTCCTCCACAGTGTCACCACTCCTGTCACCTGCCTGCTGCAGTTACTTCCTGAACAGCAGCACAGATTTACCCAAGTTTTGTAGAGAGGGGTCACCTGTGGCAAAACAGGTTTTGTTTTAATAATAAAGCAGCAGCACTGCCTGTGTGCCTAAACATCTGCTAAATAAAGCCTCTGCATGCTCATTTCTAGCAGCCTCAAATTCAACAAGAAAAACAGGTCTGATTAACTTGATGTGAAGGTAAAGCTCTGTATGAGAAGTGCCCTCCAAATAACAAGCTTTGAGGCCTTTTATTAGCAAAAGGTCATTGATGGTTTAATGTCCATTTCCCAGATGCTACATTAATGAGAATAAACTCATTTAAAAGATTTGTGATAAGTAATTAAGCTACTGTAGGACTGCTTCAGCACATTCCCCATCACTCCAAGGGCAAGGAAGAATGAAAATGTTTTCCTGTGTGAGCAATAATGAGAGAGGAAGGAGACTGGTTACTGTTTTCTTTCCTGGGTGTGTTGGTGGGCTGGTTCCTCTCTCCACCACACCTGTTTGCTAAAGCTGGCTGCACTGTAAATGAGAATAAAGCTTTATGAGTGCCTTGCAGAGGCTTCCAGGTCCCTTGTGCTGTGTTTGTTGTGCTCCATACAGAGGAATTGAGAATCACTGGAGGATTTGGGAGCTGTGTGTCACCCATGTCTGTGTGTCCTAGAGTGAACCCAGCATTCCTTCTAGGGGTTCTGGGGGTGAGAACTCCTTAACAAATTAAATCAGAGTCCCTGGAACAGCCCCTTTAGCCAAAGGAAGTAACACAATGCCTCTATTTATCCAGCTACTACGCTCTGAGGAACCAGGTGCTTTTGTCTTTATGGCCCTTGGAACCATAATATCATGAATTTTTACTATATTCATTTCTTTCCTGTTGACGTCCTTCCTCCTGAATCTTTCACATTTACTTAGTTTTCTATTTTATTATATTTAGAAGCCACAGACTTTTCTGACTCTTCCCTGCCCACCATCCAGGAAAAAAATGCAGAAACCAAAGACTGAAGGGAAAGAAGCAAATACATACCACATACCCTACACCTTTTTGTCTTCCAGTTTTACATCAGAACTGGTTTAGCACATAAGGAATTAAATAAAAAATTAGCTTAATTCAGACAATTTTGATTTTGAAAGGTTATTTGAAAGCTAAGCCATTTAAACTGATCAAAGTAATGTTTTTGTATATATTTTTCATTTGGAAGTTGAGTTTTCAGTGAGATCACTTTATTTTTGTTTTTTTCCCAGATGCTTTGGGTGATTAAAGGATGAGATGCTCTACTGTTTGCAGACATAAATTTGCACACCAGAATGACTTTACTCTCCCTTGGCCAAAGGAGTTGTGGATCAAAATAAGCAATGCAGAACCCCGGTCTGCACAATTGTGGATTTCACTCCATAAAAGCAATAATTTCCTCCACCAGCACTTTCTAAAGACAGATGAAGTGAGGATTTTCTTTTTTAAAATAAATAATTCTCTGAGAGATCTCAAGAACTGAATGCCTACCCTCATGGTCAGGCCAAGAAAAGTGTTTGCAAATTGAACCCCTTTGGTTGTGCCTCTGCTGGTGCTGAAAGGCAATGAAAATGTGCTGAGTGTGGAGCACCAGGCATAAAAGGATGTTTTGTCTCAAACATTCTGACTGCTGCACCAGGAAAAATGTGGTTAGAAGTAAATTTAGGTACCCTGTGGAAGTGTGTTGTAGAATATCAAGAGCTTGTTACCCAAAATTTTTGAGAAGTTTGTAGGAGGAGTGGAGAACTTGATGAAGTCCTTGTAAGATTAAAGTCTTGTTGGCCAATGTTCTTGAGAATAAAGAGTGGGCTGATCACTGGAGTTAGGGCAAATTTCTAATAACAGCATAAGAGTTCCCTGGCACTGGGCTGGACTCTGTTCAGTTTTAGGATAATTTATAACAAACACTGTGCCCCTTGTCCATGGGTCATGACACTGAGGCATTAGGTTACTTGGAATATCTGGAGTAAATCTATTGGGTTGTCTTCACCTGCTTTGGTGGTATCTATGCAGAATAATTGAGATTTCAGCCTCATTTTCCTTATGGCTGTGGAGGCAGCTGTGGTGAATTTGGGCAGCTGAACTTCAGCTGAAGTATTTGCAGCTTGCAGGAAAATAGCTGACATTTGGAAGGGATGTGCAGTGTTTAAAGATTGCAGATTTAATATGTTTTAAGAGATCCCTAGGTGTGGATGCTTTCAAGTTAAGATCCTGGGAGTTTTTAAGTCAATGGATTTGTTTAGCTACTGGAGTGAGTTCTTTTTGGCTAAACATATGGGAACTTTTCAGTCTAATTGGTTTGCAGCTGTACATCACTTTCATGCTGGAGAGAGGTCTGGTCTCTCCAGGAGGTTATTTATTCTACTTTCCCAAAAGCTCTATCTGTAAAGGAAGAAATGTCCAGTGGTTAAGATGTTAGTTTGATACTGAGTTCTGATTTAATTAATTCTATCAAGGGCTGGCTCGATGCTTCTCCAGGAAGCCACATGGAATAAAATTTGCATCAGTCATAATTGAATCCACAAAATATGCCTCTGACAGATTTTGGTCCCACTTTATTCTCATTAAATTAACATGCCCATTTATATAATTCTGGTACTTTAAACCCCAGTGTCTGGAGTTGTTGGTTCAGGAAATGCATTGGAATGAAATTGTGTTGAGTAATCCATGAAATTTTCTAACATACTGCATTTATGACCAAAGGTGCTGGAAATAATTTTCAGATCTATTTACAGATACAGCTTTAGATGTCTATGATATTAATATTAGAAACAGGGAATGTGATTTGTTCTTGATACTTTCTCAGTTATTTTGTAATTGCTGTTTTAGGATCTTTTTGGTCAGAGGTTACATTAGGACCACTGTAATACTTATCCAACTTTTATTATTTTCAATAATCACTTCATGAACCCTGGCATATTTGTGTCCTCTATGGTTCAAGGTGGGAATGCTCTGAATGTGAAATATGGAGGCAAGAAAAGTAATTATCATTTTCTATGTTTTTTAATAGGTCCTGTATTTTGAGATTTGATTGTAAACGATTCCTTATTCCTTAAGAACATTCTCAATTTCCTCTATAATTTGTGTTTCTCATATGATACCTTTTTTCCAAATCTATTCTTAATATTTCAAATTATTGTTCCTGCTTTCCTCCACTCTTTGTTTACCCATTATCTACCACATAATCTGTTTTCCTCTACTTTTAATCTTTTTTGTCTCCAAGTTTTTAACTTTTAAGTTACTGTTTGACTTATTCTATGCACAGTTGAATCAAGAATTCCCACATCTCCTTTGTAAATAAGCAGCAAAACAACAGCAAACTATAAAAATGCATAAGAGCACAAAACAAAATACAACACACACGTTTCTTTTTGAGCAGATATCAAAAAGAATTTGATTGTTGTCAGTAGCAAAGAGCATGAGTGACAGAAAGTCCTGAGGGTTTTCAAAGACATTGTCCTATTCTATACTTTTACAGATTAATATATGTTCTAAAAATGCTGGGATGTAGAAATAAACATTTGGAATTAGAGGCACTTGGCCTGGTCAGTAGATGTACTGAGGGAAGGATGGTGAGAATTTACTGGCTGGCCAAAGCAGCTTTTTGAAAGCAGAATAGTTGGAAATTCACGTGAAAGAAATGACCAAAGATTTCACAATTACTAAAACATTCAAATTTGAAAGTGGTTTGTGCTGGTGGTATCATGGTCAAACTCAGACTATTCGTTTTTGTTGTCAAACCAAATTTAAAAGCCTCTGGTCCCCACAATATGAGTGGGAAAACCAGGCAAAGCAGAGCATTGGAATGAAAAGCCTGTAGAGGAGAGAGAGCAGCACAGGTGAAGATCAGCTACAAAAGATACACACTCTAAAATAAAACTGGTTTAGCAAAATGGCTTATTTTGTCCTTAAAACCTGTGAATCTACTACTCTGATCATGGAGGGAACCAACTATTGCTCCTGCATGCTGGATCAATGCTCTCTGAAGGGAAAACAGCACAGTTCCTGGGGAAATCTGAATTAAGCCAGATCATCTGGCAGAAGAAAAAAGCTCTGAAAAAGAATGAAGCCTTGAGGAACAACTTATGGTAATGGAACAACCAAAATTAAGTGGAGAGGTGATATTCCCCAGGAATGGGGCATCAAGAAAAAACGAAATCTTTCATTTAAATAGTATTTAGAATTGGATGTTTTCCTCTTCCCCATATTAAAAAAAATAACTGGGATTTTAGGAAAAAGATCAAATTTTGTTTTTAACAGTTGTGTAACCAGCACAAGTGGTGAAGCTTTCCTGTATCTTCCACCACCATTAAACACTTATAAATAGGAGACTGTGGCAATAGCTGCAAAAATAAGCTGGGAGTAAAGAGTTTATTTCTTCCAGAACATGACTTATGTGATGTTAGTTCTTGTTCAGAAATATATGAAGAGGCAGAACAAGGGAATCCCCTGTTTAAATCAAGTTGACTGATGAGAAATCCCTTAGCCTTTTACAGAGCAATCATGTGAATAAACTGTTAGTTGTGAACAGCACATGCAGATGAGTATATTTAATATGGATTTTTATTTTTTTTTTAATAAAATTGTAGCAATTTAGTGGGTTCTGATACTTTGCATCCAAATTACAACCAGGCCAGAAGAGCACTGTAACAGATCAAAGATGAAGATCCTGGGATTCAGTGAAATTTCTGTCAGAGGAGTTGTACTGATAAACTTTTCATAGCAGAATGTTTACCCACTGCCCTAACCGCAGTGGTGCTGGTCTAGAGCTACTTAGTGCTGAGTGTAACTCTTTATTCCTCCTGAAAAAGGAGGTGTGGATGGGAAGAAAAAAGGTTTGCAGGTTCCATTAATTTATCTTTTATGTCACTCATTAGGGAAAACTGCTTTTAGCTGGTGATTGGCAGTGCTTTCAGAACAAGCAGCCTTCTATTCACCAGAAATATTGATCAAAATACTCAAATATTGATCCAGAAATGCCCTTGATCAGTATTCTGGACACCAGATTTATATTGTAATACAGCTGCTATGTAAAACTAACTGTGTCTGACAAGTAGAGTTGTATTTAATATTAATTTTTACTTCTGTGGCAGATAGAGATACTACATAGTACATAGCAAAAACTTTACACTGAGGAATAATTTCAGCACTATCTAGGCTGTAGTTCAGAAAGCATCTGACTTTCTCAGTATCTTTCCTAGCTTACTGCCAATGAAACTTACTCCTCTGTCACTAGCTTTTTCCAAATCTTCTCTTCTGTCAGCAGTGAAAGAAGGTTATTTCAGAGGTGGCACAGAGTTATTGTGCTCTTCTCACACTGTGAATTTGTTATATTATCACTTCCTCCAAAGATTTGCCTTATTTAAGCCTGCAGAAACATTTTTTGATGGTCTGTTTTTACAGAGCTCATAGCAACAGAGTTTTCATGACAAAATGATTTAATTTCCCTGAACTTAAGAAGAATTAAACACGAACAAGTTTGGTTTCTTTTCTAAGGTAGTTAGACATTAGGAGGAAGCTCTGCTGTGCCAGAGAAGCTGTGGCTGCCCATGCCTGGAAGTGTCCAAGGCCAGGTTGGATGGAGCTCTGGGTAACCATGGCAGGGAGGTGGAATTAGGTGATCTTTAAGGTTCCTTCCGACAGAAACCACTCCATGATTCTGTTCTGTGATTTTTGCTCTACATTGCCAATCTGTAAAAATCCTTCAAAAGTTCCTCCTGAGGGAACACAACAAAAAGATCAAGCAGAGTTTTCTCTTTGCCTGTGTGATCAAGTCCAACTGTGGACATTTTGGGAACAGCACACTATTCATTGACTCCACCTCTGTGCCTCCTAGTTTATCTCATCACATGAAGCCTCTTTTAGCTTGATTTAAATGCTTACATATGATTTCCTGATTTTTTCTTTTTTTTTTTTTTTTAATTCATCATTGTCTCTGTCTCTTGAAGAAGGCATCTTAGAAGTCCCTCAGAGGATTGCTGGATCTAGCAGTGGACAGACACAGACAGAAAATCCAGGGTGCTCCAGGGCTGCCAACCACAGCACAAAGGAGCAGCCACCTGTGGGAAATGTCACCGTAAGCACAGCGGGGTTTGAGCTCTGCAGCTGGAGATGGGGATCCACAGCAGCTCGTGCTGGAATTAACTGCAAGTGAAGCTGCAGAGCCACAGCCAAACACCCTGTAGCTGTCACCATGTGCAGTCCTGGGGATCTCACAGGACCAGCAGGCTGGGAACTGGCTTTGCACAGTGATGACGAGTGCCCCACACCACAGCTCCTCAGGCAGGGCACAGCACACAATATTTCAGTTTTTCTGCTTCTCAGCTGACTGCTGCAGCAGTTTAACCAGTTCCACTCATTCACAAAGATGACCTTGTTCCATCCCCTGCCATGGACACCCTGCTCTAGAACAGGTTTCTCAGAACCTGGTCCAGCCTGGCCTTGGACACTTCCAGGGATCCAGGGGCATCCACAGCTTCTCTGGGCACCCTGTGCCAGGGTTCCCCACCCTCACAGGGAAGAATTTCTCCCTAATACCTAGTCAAAACCTCTCCTCTTTTAGTCTAGTCTGTTTCCAGTCACTTTCTCACTTTTTCAATTTAAAAAAAATCCAGTTTATAGATGGATCCACTTTTCATGCATAAACACAATGATGACTATCAACCTTTTTGCCAAGGGGCTTTAATGACAGTAATTTTTCTGTTGAAGGGACAGGAGGGAATGAAGTTTTTCTAACAAATCCAGCTTGTCTGGAGGAAAGTTCCTGGCTGGAATTTGAGTTATCCTTGTACTCTCAATTGCTGATGAAGATTCCCCTCATGGACTTGTTTAGCTTTAGAGTGGTGCACGTTGTATGCTCAGCTTTAGACAAGATCCTGCAGCATACTCACCCAGTTTCTTTTTCTTTTTCCTAAGGGACAGAGAAACAGGCAGCTCCAGGATTCAGATGTTTATGATGGATGATCTAAATGGCTTCCAAGAGACCTGTTTCTCTCTACTTCTTAGAAAGGGAGTTCAGAGATCAAGCTCAATTGCAGGTGTTTATGCTCTGATTTCTGTGCTAAGAGAGAGTCTCAGTGCAGCCTGTGAGTTCCACAGATCCCCTGGCCCTCATGGCTGGATCAGCACACAAGGCAAACTGAAGGGGATAAAATATTTACTCCCTTATGTGTGGGCTCTTTGTTTAATTGTTTTCCCCGCATCATGTCCTGTACACTGATGTTGTGAGTGTTCTTTTGCAAGGTTTGGTTTTTTCATCATCCTCTAAAAAACTTCAGAAAAGATTGATTTATTTAAGAACCTTCTTTTTCCCATGAACATCTGTAATGGCTGTAACATTAAGCTTCATTTTGCACACCCTACTGATGCAAAAGTCTAATCTAGAATCTTCTTTTAAGATAATTTACTGTCCATTTACCTAAAAACCATTTGTGTTAAAGATGACAATGTGGGCAGGGAGCAGAGAAGTATCATTAAATATCTGAGATGAAGATGTCTTGTCAAGTTTAACTTTGTTTCTTTTATACCCTGCTGAGTTTTTAGATGCAGCTGATTCCTTAAGGAGGGGAGGAAGAGGGGGTGAATCAAAGTGGATCACACTTTATGGTTTGTCTTTGGACAGCTGTCTGTTGCATATCAAGTGAAGACCAAGGCCTAGACACATCAATTACAGTGGGAAACACCCTGAAGGATATAAAAAGCTAGTGGGGTCAAGCTGTAAAGGTTGAAGAAACTTAGGAAAGTATTGAGAACTCTCTAGTAACTCCAATAAAGTCATTGGTACTGAATAAAGATTAGCTCTGAATTGTGGATGCTTCTCTTTGGTAATCACTGTCTACAGTTCCAGCTTTTTAATATGGATTTAGAATCTTCTCATATTTTAGAAAAGTCAGTGTAAGAGACACAACGAAAGTCACAACAAAACTCCAACCTTGTCTGTAAGAATCATAAACTCATCAGAGAGAAAGTGTTAAATGCTCCAAAATATGTAAAAAATTACCAGGGTGTTCCACATTCCTGCAGTGCACCTTAGAGCAATTCAGTTTTCAAATGCATCCTAAGAAAATTTTAAGAAACAGCTGGTGTATTTTGCCTATTAGATGATAAAACACCCAGAATTGACATTATTAAATTATATAACCAGAATTACACTGGAATTAACATTCATTATAATTTTAAAAATATATTAGACCTATTCATTCTTATGTCACCTTTATATGCCTCCTTCTGAAGTTGCTGTCATACTGTGGGCTTGTAAAATGTTGGAAATGAGGTCACTTTATAAAACCTGTGACATAAACCACATTGTGGTTGTAATCCACACTTCTGCTGTGTCTCAGCATTTTGTGAGCTGCAAAATCAAAGACCAAACACTGCCCTGCCAACATCCTCCCCTTTCTGTGGGGTTCTGCAGCTCTGTGGATAACATGGCCAGGGTTTTTTTAACCCAGGAAGATTTCCTTGACTCTGCCTTTGCTAACTGAAGCTCCTCTGGTGCTTGACACACGTGGTTTTATAGACCAGCAGTGCACTGTACAGTGGGGCAGCTCCATCCCCACTTCTGATTGATTAAAAGCCATCTGCAGCCCCTTGCCAAGCTCCAGAGATGATAAATCAAGAGCAATCAGGAGCAGAGGCCAGCGGGGAAGGGCATTGATCTTGCCCAGTGTCATGGGGTTGACAGGAGGATAATGCTGATCACTGGGAGATGCTAAACTCCAATGATTAAAGAGGTCCATCCCCCAGCAATGGCCATTGCAAAGATGTCCAGGGCCAGAGGCATCCTGGCAGAAAGTCTTTCAAACAATAAAGAAAACAAGCACTGGAAATTGCTCTGATTAATTGAACATAATAAAACTTCTTGAGGTGCTGAGGAATTGAAAGGGAAGAAGTGGGTTGAAGCTGTTCATATCTAACAGTATTATTGTGAAGACAGAAAATTCTAATAGTTAAAGAGGTAAAGGTTTTTAATTTATATTATCATTTTAATTTTTAAATTTATATTATAATTTTATTTATAAAATAAAATATATAATATTCTATATATTATAAATATATTATAGTAATAATAGTTATAATAATATATTATAGTAATATATTAATGATATAATTAATATATTTTAATATTAATATACGAAACATATTTTATATTATCATTATATTTAGATACATCATATCTATTACATGTATTTATTTTATATTATTATTATTATGATCTACTACTTTTTCCCCCTTCCTCTCTAACAATAAGGAAGTACACACATTATGAAAATTCAGAGCTTTCCCTCCATGCTGAGTAATCAGACTCAAGGGAGGACATCCAAGTGTCAGGGCTGTTCCACAATGTCACTCTGTTCCCAGCTACCTGCCACAGTTCTGCAGCTGGACAGTTCCTAGAGCCACACCTAAATATATTATTCATGTATATGTATGTGTATGTACACATAGATTGTTTTACATCTATACATTTATATTTATGTTATTTATATTAGTGCAATACTTAGAAATTTATCTTTTCTGTGGCTGAGAGCTTTGTGCAAGGCAGAGTCTCTTAGAGGCCTTCTGCTGAATATTGTCTCACTAACTATAGGAGAGAAGCAAAACTGAGTTATTTGTGTATGCTGCAATTAATTTCTGACTCTAATGAGGAAGAGACCAATACAATTCACACCAGATTAACTTTCCTTCTATGTTCCTTTTTGTATCGACTTGCAAACGATGGTAGCACAAACTTGGTAAAGAATGCTTTCAAACTAATGTCAACATCACACAATTCATTGTAATATTTCAGCTATAATTTTAACTGTCATATTAGCACAGAACCAATAAAACTGCTACATAAAACAAGGGTTTCATTTCCATGCTGCTGGCAGTTAGACTTTTTTCTTCATCTGGCAGAAACAAAGTGGAACTGACCATTTCAAACATTTGAGATTAAAGCATGAATTGTTGTGGGTTAGAAACCTATGCAGAAATCCTCATTTTAATTTGAGGATTCTAATTCTCTTACCTCAGGGTCAAAAGAATTTTGATATTTTAATATTGAAAACCTCATCTTGACTGCACAGATAGATCTTTTTTCAAGGATCTAAACAAGGTGCAGCATGTGACTGTGAGTGAAGAGGTGTGAAGGGTGCAATCTGATGCATGGGCAGGGAAACAGAAACTTATTCAGTTGTACTGCTAAAAAAAACCCAAAACATTGCTCTGCATCTATAATGAAAGGGTTGGGCTTGTTTCACTACTTGACATTGCTCAGAGCACATTTTTGTAAGACTGGGGATCAGAATGAGAGATAATTATAGAAGGAGTCATCCTTTACAGAGAAAAGGAACCTCCTAAAATTAGGGGCTTGGCTTAGGTGAACTTTTAATTTCTTGAAGTTTTAGAAGTCTTTCAAAAAAATCTTGGCTTAAATATTGTTTATCTCATATTGTTCTAGAAGAAAAGTGTGCCAAAGATCCATAGATGTTAAGACCTGGTTATTATCCCTTTCCAGTTATTTTGCCTGGAGTGGGATAAAAAAACCACTAGTACTAAGTATTTTGTCAAGAGGTAATGAAAAATCTATGTGTTATCACAGAAATGGGACTTCAGAGGCCAAGTAGGGGTGGAATAAATTCCTCTTGAAGCAGTAAGGACAGCCTGGTGAGACAGCAGTGTTTTTATCCTGTGGTTAGAGAAAAAAGCAAGTGTTAAATCTCCAGGGTTTGTCTGCAGCTGTACTTACTGACTCATCCTGGACAAATCACTTAAAGACCTTTTGTTGTCTTTAGCAACTCCAAAACTCTTGTGGGTGACATCAGTGACTTCTTGTTTTCTGAAGGAAAATGTTGAAAAAATCTAAACACACAAAATAAATATAAGTAATTGAAATGCTGTCTGAAATGCTGTAATGCAGAGAGGCACAAAAGCTTTGCTGGAGCAATTAACAGCATTTTTATTGACTTTGGACATATTGATAGCTCTGATAAGAAAATGAGCTCGTTCAATGGATGGAGCATGTGTTGAGACAGGACCAAGAAATGAATGAGCTCTGAAAATGCAAAAAATTGGTAAGAAATTGTGGATTTAGCAAACAAGTTTGCTCTGGGGGTGAGAGAATACAGCCATATTCTTGCAGTTTGGGGCATAAATAGTTCTTGCTTCACTTCTTTATAGGGCAATAAATGCATGTGTTATTTCCATACCTGAGACAGCCTCTCCAAATTGATGTGCTGTCCTGAGACAGTGAAATGCAGGTTAATGTCAACACCCCACTGAAATGGTTCCACAAAAATACCAAGTTGCTTCAAAAATATCTTTCAGGAAAGTTAAACCTATCTGCTGTTTTTCTAAGTTGTGTGTTGAGGAAAGAAGTGGAATTTAGAATGCCACCATTAGAATGGTGGCAGTATGTGAAAAATGAAGGAAATAGATGATAATGTGCCTTAGGAGTGAAGTTGGGTGATAATTGCTAGAATCAGAATCAATCTGTGCAGGAATCCAAAGTAAAAGAATCGCCTTCTGTGAGACAATTACCTTTACTGAGCACAGAAGGAAAGGTGGAAAGGAGCAGGAAAGTTTTCCAAAGATCCATCAAGACTCCAGAAACAACCCAGTCTCCCTCAGGCTTTTTTCCCTTTTTTAATCCAAATTTTCATAGTCCAATTGTTGAGTCTCTCCACATTACAAAATCCTGCTGAGAACCTCAGAACTAAGACTTAGAAAGATCTGGGTAACAATTTTGTGGTGCTAGGGAGAATTACATTTTAAGAGGTGAAATAAAGACGTGACACTGGAGAATTTGCAGAGCATTTGGAGTGGTTTAGCTCTCCCCTGCCTCCAGGTGTGTTTGCTTTGTGTTGCACAAACCTCCAGCAGAAACAGATGTCTGTATGCAGGGCTGTATTTCTGTGTTGGCAGCAACCAGAGATGTTCAAACAACTCCCTCAAATCTTTGGTGCTGTATGGAGCATGTGAACAAGTTAATTCTCATCTAAGCACACCCAGTCAAGTTCATTCTCTGACTGAGTGAAGTGTTAGAATAATAATACAAAAACCCCCAAACTGTTCAGTGACTGAATGTATCTGATTCACTGACAGAACAATGAGATCTGACCTAAAGTAATCAGTTTTAACATAAAGAAGTTTATCACTTAGCTCATGGGTCTAAAATACAGTAAGGACATATCACTGATGATGAAGAAAAAATAGTGGTTTTGTTTTATGATTTTTTTTCATTATAGCTCTTGAAATAACTGTAAGACTAAACTCAAAGAGCTCTGGAGTAAAAATGTGGTGCCAGAAGGAAATCTGAGTGACTGCCAGTCACTCTGCAAAAGCCAAAGACTCTGAAGGTCTATGAACCCCATTATTTCTGAGTTACCCAAGGCCTTGATGAAAGGGTAATATTGAAAAGGTGCTTCAAACATTCACCTGAGCCTGATTTTTCTCTCCAGGCTGTGG
This sequence comes from Parus major, assembly GCF_001522545.3. Lineage (NCBI taxonomy): Eukaryota > Metazoa > Chordata > Aves > Passeriformes > Paridae > Parus > Parus major. The sequence goes on from NC_031771.1 coordinate 63,958,102, forward strand.
CTGCTCCAGTATCCGCATTCAGACTTCATAGAATCACAGCATCACTAAAGTTAGGGAAGACCTCCAAGACCATTGACTTCAAACATTAATCAAACTCCATGTTCATCAGTAAACTTTATCCCCATGTGACATTCACACACCTCTTGAACACTTCTGTGCAAGGGATTTAGGGTACAGGTTCAGTTGTAGTCACTTTTATCTCTCCCTCTCAGAAATTTAGAAAAATTTATACAAGTGGCAGGCACAGTTAGATGCTTGTTTACCAGTAACTGCCTCAAGAATATCTCTTCCATAGATTTAATTCCATAAGTCTTGAAAAATGGGAGAAGATGCCCAAATATTTCATTGTATTTACGCATATTTGATTAGAATATGCCTGGAATATGCCTAATTTGTAATTAAGCAATCTGGAAATTAACACAAAATGCATCAAGTTTTTTAACAGGATTTTTTAACAGGATTAGCCCTAGGAGGAGGGAACACAACAATTGAATAATTACATATTGCATTGTTTTTCATCATGGCTCTGTGTTGTGGTTCAATCCCACCCAGAAACTCAACCCCACACAGCTGCTCATTCCCTGCCCACCAGAGGGATGAGGGTGGGAATTGAAAGGGTAAAAGTGAGAAAAACTCAAGAGTTGAGATAAAAATAATTTAACAATAATAAAAGAAAAAATACCAGAGAGACATAAACCCCAAGAAAGACAAGTGCAGCAAATAAAACCAAGTGTTCCCCAGCAGCTGACTGATGATCCTTGGTCAGCACCCCCTCCCAGAAGCCTCTCCACTTGTTTATATGCTGAGGATGCCACTTTGTTTGGAATATTCCATTGTCCCAGCTGTGTCCCCTCCCAGCTCTTTGTGCACCCCCAGCCCACCCAGTGGCTGTATGCCCATTAATTATTTTGGTTTTCTGAGCTCTTCAATATCCCTCCACTGGCCATTCTAATCCCCTCTTAAGCTCACGATCCCTTTTTCCCTGGAGTGTCTCTCATGTTGAGATTTATGGCTAGATGGAGAGTAACAGGCAGGAATCAGAGTTGTCACTTGAGTTTTGGAGAGCAGAAACTCCACCCCTGTTGAGTCACAGTTTGTTTTCTGCTGTGGTGAAATTTTCATACCTGCCAGATCAATGGGAAGTTTTCCTGATTAGGAGTGGCTCAAAATTGGAAAAAAAATTATCTTGTGCTTAGGTAGCAGAATTACCATCTAAATTTGTTTTGTTTGGTAGAGATTTTGTGCTTCTCTTGTTGATGATTTTGGGGTTTTTTTTGTTTGTTCATTTGTTTTAATAACTGAAGAAAGATAGGAAGCTTGCTATTAATGTGATAGAGATGAGAGCTTAATTTCTACAGCTGCCTCCTTGTTCTTTTAAAAGAACATTCTATAAAGAATGGTTATTTGCCAAATAAAACTTTTCTAACAAAACCAGGGAACTTTTTACCTCTGTAAAATAATCAGGAAACCTGGAGCACTATTGATTTCACTTGTGATGCTGGGGGAAGAAAAGACATGAGGCAAATGGTATTTGAAGTAAGTGAATCAGATCAATTGTTTTCATTTTGCAAAGGCTAGTCAAGAGAGTTTTTCTCCAATCTGCTCTTGCTGACCTGGGAATTTTGTGTCAGAAACACCTTTTAATTAGGTTCTAAAATGATACAGAAGTAGTGGAATTGGAGGAGAGTGCTCAGTCTTTGCAGTTGGGAATGGCTGCTCCTAGTGCAGGGTAAAACCCTCCTGGAGAGAGATAGTCATGTTCTTAACAAGCCCAAAAGAAATCCATAGAAAAAATTAATAAATAAGGGTAAAAAAAAATAGGATTTGGTTGTAATGATGCTGTGTGTGAGTATGTGTGAGATATTTTATATATGATGCTGTATGTGTAAGCACGTTTTCAAAAGTGCATTTGACCAGATAAGCTTTAGTGCAGACACTTAACAAAATAGGAATAAAAGTTATGATTTTCATGTCCTGAAAATCTGACACACTATACATTTCCATCCTTTGGAAATTAAGACAATTAAATTATTTTAAATCATAGTCTCATTAATAGAGAAATCACTGAATAAAAATTAAAAATCACTGACTTTTAGGCTTTGCCTTCAATTCTGATCACAGGGCTCTATACAGATATCCATTAATGTTTATTGGTGCTGCTCACACATATGAGCTTTATAACACTTCTCTGCCATGGATTTTGACATTTGTGTTTATTAGATACATGTTTGAAAAGTGCAAAGAAATCATTCATTTGGGGAGATTGGGTTGACCTAAGGGCAGATGACTTTGTTCATAATTTCTTAGTACAATTGGTGCCTCATTAGTGACTCTCAGGCTTTCATTAAAACTGCCTGAAGTGTTTTGTTGATTGTGTTCTTTAGAGGCCAAACTTTTTTTTCCCCCTGATTATCTCTGACTGCAAAGGGAAATCCTTGGGGCCGGTTTTAATGAAATAGATTTGGCTGATCTAAAATTTTCACTGAGAAAACACCTTGCAACAAAAACTTCTTGTTTGCCAATATCTGAGACTAAACCCCAAAGAAAGGATCAGGTCAAAACCACAGTTCTTCTTCTAGTCGATTTCATGATTAATTTAGACCTTAATAGAGAGTGGCCTTACTGATAGCTTTTTGCAGTAGAAGCTAAACCCATTATACAAATAAAAAAACTTTTATTAGAAGAGAAGTCACTTCTGAGGACACTTTGTGTTTCCAAAATACAGCTGTTATCTTAATTTAACAGGGAATCAAGGCAGGAGTCAGTTTGGAGATAAGCTGTGCATGCAAAGATGGATTGTTGTGGCTTTTTCTGAAGTTTGGAGCTTTGGAACCTCTGTACCCTCTCTTTTACCATGCTGTTAACACTACAGAGCATCAGTTGTAGCTGGAATGGGTGAAATTGGCCATTATTTGATTTTGTACATTCCCAGTGCTGCAGCAATGGTGTGTTGATGCTCTGCAGTTATGGTTGCAGCAAGGTTCAATTATTATGGGGAGATTTCTGTGCCTTCAGACTAAGAATCTGTAAATTCCTATTTTCACAGCCAGTTACAGTAATACCAGTGGGACTGGCATTTCCTCTTGCACAAAGGTCTTCAGTGTTCTCAGTCTGCTCTGGGGAATTACAGCTGAATTTCAATTATAAAAAATTTAAATGATAAAAGTATAGGTGACCATAATTTGAGCACAACCAGGCACAGAAGAGCCTTGCTCCTCCAGCTCAGCCAAGCCCATGTTTTTAGGACCCAGCCCTGACTGCCAGCAGGGTGGATGCTGCCAACTTTACTCTCCTATTATTTGCAGTGTTAAAAAAAATAGGCAAAAAGGGAAATGGATAATAAAACTCCAACAAAGAGTTTATTGGCTGTTAATGGTTCACCTGCATAATTACACTGCAAATAATATACATTATACATGCATTACTAATATTCACCAAAGATAAAGGTCCTGAGGTACACTGAGAACTTCCCAGCTGGGTTTAATATAGTTACAAGATGAAATAAATGGTATTCATAAGAGGCCAGAACACCACCACAGAACCTAATGAATTATTGATGATAATTTCCAGGATGACCCATTGCCTTTGATTTTTCTCTCATTCTTTCCCATTTCAGTGATGAAGCTTCCAGGGAGAAAGCCATAATTTAAATTATTAAGGAAGAAAAAAAATAAATCCTTGTCTTTATGTTTTAAAAAATGCTGTGTTTAGGAAACAATCAACTAAAAGCAATTTTTCCAGTCTGAATTTCTCCTGTGGCTCATATAGAATGAGGGTGTTTTGTCACATTTATTTTTCCAAAACCAAAGTCTCTTTCCATGTCATTACTTCCTAACTTTGTATGATGCTTTGAGGTGGTAATTTTTCAAAGGTTACTTCCTCACCTAATTTAGTCCAGTGACTCGAGTCTGATGCAAAATGGGCTGTAAAGCTAATATAAGGAGGTAATAAAAGTCTGGGATCTGTGTTACTCCTTAACCTTACCCCAGAAATGTCTGGGATTGCCTGCTGCTGACAGTGACTGAAAACAGCCTAAAATTCCTAAAAAGAAGAAAACAAACAAACAAACTAAAAAATTAGGGAAGAAAAACCCCAGTTGGGCATTTCAGAGTCTCACAACTAGTGTAATTTACTATTTATTAGCTTGAAACATAAGCATATTATTACCATCTTAAAAGGAAAATGACACTAAACATCTGGAACTCCACCCAAGTAAATAAGGACAATAGAACCAGTTATTAAGTTAGAAATGTTGAAATAGCATATTTGAATGGAACACCTGATGACTTTGTGTACATCAATAAATACAAACATAAATGCTGAAGGGTAATGTCTCCTGGTCAGAGCTCTTTATTATTTTCATTCTAACCACAGAGCAGATCTGAGCTAGAGTATTACTAGAGCAATGAATATCAACCAGATGTAAAATGCTATTTTTAGTCTTTTTACTACTCCTAAACCATTAACTGAACCTTAAAAGCAGAAGGGCAAAGCATCAGCCATACTAGTATTAGTTCCAATTTTTGACAGGGAGAAACTGAAGGATAAATCCTATATTTGAGATTAACTAAGAATAAGATTTCATCTATTTTCCTTACTGATTTCCAGGACTTCAATGACAGGTATGTTAAACCATTTCTAAGAGCTTTAAAGCTTCCCATTCCAGGTGTATATTATTTACTGTTGTAGCTGAAGAACACCATGGACAAATTTAGAATTTCCTGATTAACTTTCCTCTTTTCCCATTTTTTCTTTGTCTAAAATCCTCTTCAGCCTCATTCACTGTGCAAGTTCCATATTAAAGCAATGCCTTCATGTCTTGGTTATTTGGAGACAGCTCTGTTCCTGAGCCAAACAGGATGCATTAATTAGGAGTTTTTGGGGTTTTTTTAGCATTTCCTTCTTTTGATCAGAAAGTGGAAATAGCATTTTGTTTATGCAAACACAAAATAGATGCTGTTAATTAACACCTGAAACTCTTTTAAGACAGTGTTTATGTTTGTCCATTAATGTGGTAGCATGAATGAAGCCTTTAGGAGGAGCAGGATTTCCACAGTAGACCTCTCAGCAGCCCCAGTCCTAGAAACAGGTTTTGCAACAGGAATTTCAGTATTCTGTTCTTTTCAACCTTTGTTGTTCTCCCTGATATTAACTTTTCACTGAGGTTTGGGTAAAGGTGAAATGTTTAAATCCCAGGAAACCTTTGTGGTTTCTGATAGTAACCACACTGAAGAACTTCTAAAGAAGACTCACATCCTGGGAAACCCCATATTCTGTGAATTTTATGTTTCTCTTGCCAAGGCAGTAAAGAAGCTGCTACCATCACTACTTTGTGGAGAATGGGGCACTGGAAGAGATTACCCAGAGGAGCTGTGGCTGCCCCATCCCTGGAGGTGTCCAAGGCCAGGCTGGATGGGACTTGGAGCAACCTGGTCTGGTGGAAAGTGTCCCTGCCCCTGGCAGGGGATTGAATGAGATGATCATTAAAGCCTCTTCAAACACAAATTATTCCATAATTCTGGCTTCTTTCACAAATATTAAAACCTGTCCTCTTCCCTGCTCCATCCAAGGCCTGGGCAGCAGCACTGAGAGGATTTAGACATGGTTACCTCTCATCATTTAAAGCATTTTCATCCAACAAGCTCACTTGTAGCTCTGCTGTTTCTCATTATTCATGGATGAAGATGCAAAGATGCTCACAAAAGAATCTCAGCAGAATGATTTGTGACCCCTTCATTCCATGAGCTGTTCACAGGATGATTTACAGAGTTGGATTCTACTCAGCCTGGCTGAAGGTGAGGAGATGGAGGCTTACTTATCCGAGGCAACACTAAATAAAGGCTGCCAAGGAGTGTGTGAGACAGGCTATTAGTGCCTAGTCACGGAAGGGATAGAATTGAAATTAATTCCTTGTGACCTGTCTGCTGCCAGAGAATAGTTATTAATTATCTGATCTGTCTGTACATTTTTTCCCCCAGGATCTCTCGAGCTATCTTGAGCTGAACCCAGATCACTCAGAGGGCTGTGCCTTGTTCTTGCAGACGCACACCTGGCTGAGGAAGGAACTGTAAATTTTCCTTCCTTCCTTCACCAGTGTGCACAGTTTGCTCAGGTGACAGCCCAGTTGGTGCAGTTTGTGGTTTCTTAGGCACTGAAGGACTTTTGAAAGCATTTTGAAGATCTGTATTTGCCACTGTTTGTGTGTGTGATGTTCACCTTGGAGAACAATCTGTCCTGCGTGCCTGGTGTTTATTCTGTGAAAGAGTCTCCTTTTTGTCATGGTCAGGCTGACTTTGTTGATTTGACTGCAGCTTCCTCCAGCTATGTTCTTTCCACTCACTGGACAGCACTTTTATGACTGGTCATTAATGGAACATCAGTACAGCCAGCACTCTGATGTATAAATAAAAACAGCAGTGTCATCAGCAAAGAATGTTTTCAGGGTAAATGGGTTTTGTAACTTGTTCAAAGCTGCCTGGTACTGCTTTGCTTTGCTAACTCATACACTGGAGGGCTTTAAAAGAGGAAGAGAGAAGTATTTTGAAAGGAAGGAGAAGTTTCACAGCACTTAGGTTGAAATGAAAATAGGTTTTATTGCTCTCATCCTGTACCAGCAGTGCAGAATTTCAGCAGTGTCCTGGAGGAGGAGCTCTGTCTGCACTCGAGGTACCTGCAAGGTGTGTGACATCTGCAAACCTGGAGCAAACCTCTGGTAGCTTAAAATGACATGAAAACCCACAGGCTGTGGAGATGGATGGCAAGGAGGGAATTGCAGACAGGAATGGACCCCACGTTTTGTGACACGATCTTACCATGATGCCACATGGGCTGAACTAATCCTTGATAGGGAGACAAATTGTGGCTGAACTTTCTGTGAAAGTACACAAAGGCATATGAAGAAGGATTATGATTATTATTATTAATTAATCCCTGCTTTATCCTAGACCCCAATATTTCCACCATGAGAGGGAATGCCAGTGCCTGCCCTCCTGGAAAGTGATTTTCAGAATGCTCAGGGTGGGCAGTGCATTGCTCTGCAGGTACAACAAATAACCTGGCTGTTTAAAGGGTTAATTGTAAAAGTCACATGATGCCACTTGTTCCCCCTCCATTCATCAATGAAAAGACATCTTTGTCTTTGGGAATGTGGAAAGCCTGACTTGTACATTTCTGTTAATGACAATCAAAGCCATTTCTACTCTTTAAAACAAAGGGCCACAGTCAGTGTGAAATCAGTAAGATGAGCTGTAATGCAGCTCCGAGTGCAATTTAGACACCAGACTTATTGCTACAAGCTGCTGCTCTTGTAGAAAAAACATTTTTTTTTTTTTTTGTCCATTCTTTATTTTGGCAGTGTGTTCCAGCACCTTAGGCAGGTCTTACAAAGCAGCTGTAAAGGCTGGCTGAGGGCTAGCAAATACAAAACTTGGTACTAAACCAGGCAGCAGTGCTTTGACAGTGCCCTGCTTGCAGCTGAGCCTGCAGATGCTGCTGCCTGCTAACTCTGTGCTCAGAACAGAGTGCTGGATGGGCTGCTGTTTCTTTTTAACCTGCATTATCCTTTTCAACAATCTGATCTCAATCTTGGTTTAGTAAATATCAAACCATGAGATGCTCTCAGTGACTGGTGACCATGTGAAGCTGTGGGTTTAATTTGGGAGCTGTATGTAAAAAGAGCTGTAGAGGTCAGACAGAAGGCTCATCTAATCCAGCAACCCTGGCAGTGGTCCTTGGGGGATTGGTATGGAAAGGCAAGATGAAAAGTCAGATAATTGTGCCAAACTTGAATATTTTTTGTTTCACTTTTCATTTAATTATTGTGTCACTGAGGGGTCCTGGCTTATTCTTCACAAATGTTAATTCCTTGGATGAAAACCACTTCAGACCTATGATCATACTTCTTTTCTGAGCCATGTACAGTTCTGTTATATCCTTCCCAAGGTGAGAGAACTGGAGCAGTATGAAGTTTCCAGGCTGTCCATGAAACAAACTCTCTCCTCAAGTCCCACTCCTTCACTAAACTCAATTTCTTAAATCCTGCTGAGCACTCAGCTGATGCTTGCAAGGAACTCTGGTTATTTTTGTAAAGCCAAGTCTGGTTTTCCTCCATGAGCATCACTTTGATTTTATATGATTTGGGTTTCACCTGCCAATTATTGGGATTATTATTGAGATCTTTCTCCTACAGAGTTCTGTCACTGAGCCCATCCCTGCTATTTTAAATGGCTGATTGGAAATTTCATTATGTCACTTACTTTCTCCTTTTCTGTTCTTTACAAACGAGCTAAATAGCACAAGTTTAAACATGTCCTTGCAGAACACCACTTACACCTGCCTACTGGGTTTGTCCTTTATTCAGTAATTTAACCCTGCTTCTTTTCTCTCACTTCTGGTTTCATTAGAGGCATTTGATGAGTGACTTCCTCAAAAAGCTTTTCGAAATCCAAAAAAGATCTTTTGTTATCCACAAATTTGTTGATCCCATTTAAGAGTCTCCAAAAGGTTTGTAGGGCAGAACTTCAATTTGAAATGTCACAGTGACTGTTTCAAAGTGTATCACATTTAAACAAAGGTCCACTTGACCTGTTCCTTCCTGCAGTTTCCAGTAATTTCACTTATTCCTTAAGTGTCACTTCAAAACTTTTTCAGATTTGTTTTTCTCTGATGTTGTTTTTTCTCTTTTTTTAGTTGAAACTACACCCTGGTAATTGTAGCAAAACACCTTGTTCATCCTTGAGGTTTTTGAAGATTTCTTGGTGAATAGCTATAATTTTTTGTGCATTTCATGATGGTTACCTCGAACAATTCTAGGGATTTGTTGCCATTCATGTTGCCAATCTATTCATTACATCTTGTGGAGGCACTTCAAAAGTTGCAGAAAGATAAGTGAGAACACTGAAATCGTTGTGCCTTGTCCTGCAGTGTGCACTAATAAAAGATTTTGATTTATTTCCATGTCCTTTCCTGAATTTTGCATTTTTGGTCCTGTGCTGGTAATGGCTGGGATAGAATTAATTTTCTTTATCTTTAGGGCTGCGTTTTGGATTTGTTCTAAAAACACTGTTGTAACACTGAGACACTGTTTTTTGTTTTTCCATTTATTTTTCACTCTTTTCGTTATATTCCTGTTAATTACCATGATTATTATTTATTTTATTTTATTTTATTTTATTTTATTTTATTTTGTTTTGTTTTGTTTTGTTTTATTTTATTTTATTTTGTTTTGTTTATTTTATTTTATTTTATTTTATTTTATTTTATTTTATTTTATTTTATTTTATTTTATTTTGGTTTATTTTATTTTATTTTATTTTATTTTATTTTATTTTATTTTATTTTATTTCAATTATTAATCTGTTTTTACCTCAGAGTTTTCTCACTGTTCCTCTTTCCCCCATCCTTCTGGGAGGGAGGGTGAATGAGCAGCTCTGTGTTCTTAGTTTCCAGCTGGGGTTATACCATGAAAAGTCCTCTCATCATTTGGTGCTGTGGACTTGGTGGAAGTAGTGTTCTTTCTGATGTATTTGAAGAAATATTCTATATTTAAAACACTTTTATTTATTTTTTTTTAATACTCCTTTTATTTGTTACTCTGGCTCCTTCTGGGAGCCCTCCATTATTGTATTTTAACATTTAATCTGCCAGAATTTGACTGCTCTTTGTTTCTCCTTTGGCTACCTTTGCTTTTTACAGATAATCTCTCACATATAATAACATTTTTGGCTTTGTTTCTAAGCCAGACCTTGTGTTCAGACCTATGTGCCAACTCTACTGAGTGTCACCTCTAAGGTTTTTATTCTCTTATACAACCTGAACTGCTTTTTAAGGGTTTTCTGTTTCTTTCTGCAGTTCCTGTTTTTGAAGATGAAAGTAAGTCCTGTGGATTTGTTGTACTTTGTGTACTCCCCTGGGAGTGTGTTGCTGTAACACAAGACTTTACTGAGGCCAAACTGTGGTACAGTTCCTTCAGCTGAATACTCTTGGGCTAAATCCTGTGAAACTAAAGGGTTGTATCTTCTCTTTTGGGCTCTCCAGCCACCCCTTGGTGTTAATCACAGATTGCTTGGGTTATTCCCTGATACCTTTTTTCCTCACCTGAAGATGGGTTATTAAAGTCCCAGCTGCATTTCCAGCTGTCATTTTCTGTGTGATTTCTCACAGAACACATTTTATTAAGTGTTATCACCCTGGCTGGATGCTGCTTGTGCAGGTGATGTTGGTTTAGATCCAAGGCTGCTCTAGCACAAGGCTTTACTCCCTCACCTCAACCCTGGCAAAGTCTGCTTGCTCCTTTCTGAAATCTGTAGCCTGGCATTGGAATGTCATTCTGCTCCCAAATTTCCAGCATGCCTAGGATATTGAAATTATTTAAGAGAATAATTTACATGAAAACAAATGAGTCTCCCCTGCAGCTCCCTTCTATTTCTTAATCCTCCAGTTTTTCTGTTGCCATATATACCTTGTGGACTTGATTCCCTTCTTGCCACTGTGTGAGATTTCAGTCTTTGTTTTCCCTATGTCTATTATAATATCTATTATTTGCAAATAGAAAACTTTCATATTTTCACCCACTATGTTGTTATCACAAACATTTCTTTGCTTCCCCCACTGACAGGTCCAGCAGAACCCCTGAAGTGCCAGCAGGTGTTTTCCTGGTGCTTCTTGTCAAGTCTGTTGCTCTTTTTTAGGCTCTCCTTATTCTGGAGGATGTACACTCAGTTCCAAAACTGTGTGGTCCATCCCAAAATCAAATCCCAAATCCCAATCCCAAACCCCTCAGATGTTCACAGGGGTGATGGTAGATTGTCACAGTGACTTAAATCATCTTTCTGCTTTGGACTCAGAGCACACATGTTTTTAGGAGGATATTCCATAGGTAAGAGAAAACGTGTCTGTTTCCAGAGGGATGGGTCCCCGGTGAAATAATTTTTTCTTTAATGCTCTTTCAGACTTGCTTCTGGTGTATGATAATCCTGACATAATTCTGAATTTATGTGCCTTTCATTCGTTGCTGGAGCAGGATGAGTTTAATTTTCTTGGAGGGAAAACTGCAGAGTGGGGTCCCTCAGGTGGGGGCTCCTGACTCCTCCCAGCTCAGCCATTCCAGGCACCAGTGGCAAACACCAGCAGCTTGCACTGTGAGCTTGCAAACGCTGCTTTTGTAAAGAGTTTATTCACACTTTGCCCATTCCATGTGGCAAACTGGGTAACCCCCCTCTAATAGCTCAGTTCCCATCTTTGTTCCTCTGTTTTGAAGAGGGGATGGGTGCAGCCCATTGTGGCCATCGCATCTCATGAATTTATCCAAGCTCCTCCATTGCTGCCCTCAAGCTCAAAACTTGAACCTGATGAGTTTCACCCATTGCTGAATTCCATGAGCAGCCAAATTTAGGGGAATTTTTGTAGCTATGAGGAGAGAGGAGCCCTGGGATACGCTGAGGAGGGTGTGGGACCTCTCCAGTGGAGACTGGAGGGAAGGATAAAGAAAATCTCCTGGCAGTGCTAAATCCTCCTGTGAGACAAGAAGGCAGGTTGGAGTTAAATTCCTGCACTGTTGGATCTGTAAAGGCTCAGGTAATTCCTGAAAATTAACTATTTCTCCCTTGTAAAGCAGTTATTCATCTCCACAAATCAAAACCTTTTAAGCAGAAAGAATCTTCCTCCTTTGTGAGTAGGCAATGGTTTATGTTCAACTGCAGAACATGGCATCCACCTCCAATTTAATCTGGGGGGCTAAAGCTGGTGGAAAGCTATCTAGAAATGAGATTTAAGTAAGGAAGAAATTATTAAAGTGCATTGTGAAGCTAAGCTGGAGACCTCCTTATCAGAAAATGTGGATATTCAGGTTTAAAAAATAAAATGTTCAAGCAGAAAGCAGACAAACTAGTTAAAGGAAAAACATTGAGAACTAATATACAGCCCTGTTTCTAAGCTACAAAGACCTGTGGGCTGAGACAGTGCTAGTGATGGGGAAAATAGAATTGTCATGTGTGTATGTGTATATATATATATAAATAAATATATATATATATATATATACACACATATATATATATATATATTTTTCCCCCAGTGACCAATGGTAAAAACTATTAGAGACAAGTTGCTGGCATAGATGGGCCTTTCAGCTGAGCAGTCACTGTCATATACTGGGGGAATACTAAGAAAAGAAAAATAAAAGAAATTTAAGAATAAAATTTTTCTTAAGAAGAAATTTAAAAAGAAATTCTAAGAAAAGAAATTTAATCAAAGAGCATGTAAAACTATTAATAAAAGTAATTCTCTTGTTAGATTTCTCACACATTAATTACTTAAATTATATAGCTAACTTAAACCATCTTGATATGCAATTTCGGGTCAATTAATTAATTTTTCAGAACTGTAATTGAAGATTTTTTTAAAGTGAGGACTAAGATTTTCCATCACACACTTCAGCAGGCTTCTGTATCAGATGCTGTACAGCATCCTGGCTTTCCTTTGGAAATGTGCAAATGGGGCAGCTCTAAAAGCGGGTGTGAAGTGGCTGGGAACACTCTCAGGATTGCTCCTGGTGCTGAGTGAAGTGAGTGAAATGTGCCCTTTTGGGATTTCAGTCCAGCTGCCTCATTTCACCTCGCCTGTGGAAATGTCCTGATCATTTTATACACAGTGCTTGATAGATGTGTGATAAGAGATGTGTGCAGACACTGTTTTGAAAAGAACAGTGCAGCTGAAATGATGGTGTGTTTCACTACTGCCACATGGTTTGGGACACTTTCCTGGGTGCTTCTGTCTGGGTATCCCTTTGTGTTTGTGGGAGGGGATTTATATCCTGCTAATTTACTTCCAGACACAGCTTGGGAAATAAACAGGTTAAAAGCAAAGTATAAAGTAGGAAAACAGCTCGAAAAACAAAAAAACAACAATGTTAAACTGATGCTTAGAGTTAGTCCCAGGGGTGCCTGTGCCTGGCTGTGTGCTGAATTTGCAAGCTCTGCCAAAGGATAAGTTGCCAAAATTCAGCTGAAATACCAACTGAGAGTCAGTGGCTCAAATTATTTGCTCGACTGAAGTGTCCTTGCTCACTCTTATTTAAACATTCTGAGTTTAGTTTTTTAGAAAGATGGAGCAGAAAGAATTGGGAACGTGTTCTCTTTCTGGATGGAGCTGAGATGCCAGGTTGTGTGGGCACAGGGATGGGGTATTGATAAATTCTCTGTGCCGGTCTATATTCCTTTACAGGGGCAAGCACTGAGGTTTGCAGCCAATTCCCATCTCCCATTTGCAATTTCATGCATTGTTCAGTCATGTTGCAGTGTGAGCCTTTGAAAAAACAGAACAAGAAACCAAAATACCATTAAACCCCAAAGCCACCCCCCCAAAAAAACCCCAACCCAAAATATTCTAACTTTTCCCTTCTGCCTCCCAAAAACTCCATCTTCCCTCAAAGATATCCTTGTTCTAGATGAAACAAAGCAGGATTAAGAAAAGAAGGAACATAATAAAAATGTGGTGTTGTTCCCTGGGTACTCATTAATGTGCTTTCACTCCAGCTGATTATACCTGGCAGAAACACAGTCAGAGTTGGGAAAAACCTCCCTTTTCTCCCTCTTCCTCTTGCTTCTCCAGTAAATAAAAAACTTCTGTCTTCTTTTCCAAAAAAGGCAGTGTCTCCCAAATTTTTGAAGAGTGTGGTTAGCATTGACACTGGCAAATTTGATTTCTGATCTGAAAAATTTATTTGTGCTATGATTAATTCAGGACTGAAGTTTCAGAACCCTTTATTTTATCCTGAATAACCTGAAAAAGATTCACTTGTAAGTAAGAAAGACTAAATAACTTCCTCTTTTAAAGTAAACTAAGAAACAGTTCCTGAGTACCCTCCAAACTCCTTACATTGTGTGTCATTTGGACTTGGAACCTTAAAACATATTTAGGTCCTTACTTCTTCTCACTCCAGCTGAATTTAGGAAATTAAATGTCCTTCAAAGAGTTTTAAGAACCTGTGCTTCACTAATTTGTCCAAAAGTGGGTCAGAGACAAGAATCCAGCTCAGCTCCTTGGAGCTTGATGCAATTGAAATGATCATGAAGTCAGTGTTCAGAAAGCAAAAATAAAATCAAATGCAGGGTGGGAGCCAAGTGCATCATTGCAATTGTGGCTCTCACGCCTCACCCCGGGGGTGAAGGGCTCACTCCCTTTTAGAGTTAGTTTAGTGTTTTAGAGCAGACAATTATCCCAGCACAGGTGAGAGATGCTGGGCTGGAGTGGAGAGGGGTCTGTGAGATCAAGGACACTTTGGAGGGAACTGTGAGGAATTCTGGCAAGACAAACACGGGCAGAGGCTGATTTATTCTACCACTTGTCTGCTGAATCCATTTGAACCAGGCTCTTCCCTCTTCTTCCTTTCATATATTTTCTATTTTTATGAAGTAAAAAGTTTATAGTTAAGCAAACTAAGCACCTACCTGTGCTAGCAAGCTTTGAGCAGAGCCAACCCAGGAATGCAAACCATCCATCAGCATTCCTTTCCTTTTAAAACCTGGAGAAGGGAGAAGTCTGATTCCTGCAGTGTGTCACCAGGGAGCAAAAATAGTTTTTGCCTTTTCCACACTTGCCAATAATGGCGTGGATGTTTGCAATTTAGATTATGGGCTCTGTGTAATCAGGCTCCTTGGTCTGAGCAGTTGTACAGGGTCTGAGCACAACAAGTTATTGATCTCAGCAGGAGGTGCAATGCAAACAATATTAAATAAACAGTTTGAAAAAGCTGAGGCAGAAACGCAAATCCTACTATTTATTTGAGAACAATATTCCAAATTCACTTTCTGTGAGCTTATAAATACCTCATTTACATGTAAATGACCCTAAAAAAGGCTGCAAGGTGCTGGTCTCTGAGGACATTATCTTTACTTCCCCAGACTCTTCCAGAAGCCAAGGATTTTTATCAGCCTAATGTCTGATCTTTGATCAAACTAATTTGAAGTGGTTGCACTTTACACTCACAGATATATCAAATTTATTAGCTGAAATTCTGTGTGTACAAACATAGCAAATAAATAGACACATTAAACAGTAAATGCTATTTTTGCACTGTTCCTTGGAGTGGAGAAATCTTCTGAATAGGTGGTAAGGATTCTACAGGAATAGCATTTAGAATAGAATTTTTTCTTTGTATTGTCCAGGGAAAGTCATATCCTTTCCCCATGTATTTATGCATTTGAAACTCTAAAGGCACAGGTACATGAAGTTACAAACAGTTTTATTTTGTCATATATTTGTACATACCAAGGACTTATCCCATTCTAGCCTCCCCTATATCATTCTTCTCTACTGCCCTGTTGGGTTTGCTCAAAGATATTCAGCTGTGCAAAATATCAGAAGATTAGGATCATTTTTATTATGTTAGATCAGCTAATTAGTATATGCTTTGTCTGCTCAATTAGACGAAAAACCCATCATGAAAATCTTCTTTGATCTAAATGAAGTGTACAAAAGCATCTCTGCAAAAATGAAAGCTGTGTTTTAGGCTTTCAGCTGGAATAATTTATACAGGGCATGCCACTCCACTGGGGGACAAGCTCACTTAGGAAGAAGAAGGTTTTATCTTTGTTGTACAGGATATTCCAGCTCTGTTCAGAGAATTTGTTAGGTAAATGTCCAGGTTTCAATTCACACAGATTTGTATCAGCTCCTCTACTCTTCTTCACTCTAAATTACCATTCAATTTCCAGATATCAGAGTAATTAGTCCTTCACTCTTGCAGAATGGGGCAGTCAGCCTGTGAGGGCTGAGCCTGTATTTAAGCACAATCCAGGATTCCAAAGCAGGAAAACTGCCAGAGCTGATCGTGTCAAATGAAATATTTGACTGAAATAGCTGAAATAGCTGAGGAATTCATTCCATACCTGGCCCTATCCCCCCTCCAAGGGGCTGCTGGGGCCTTTTGGGAAGCCATGAAGAGATACTGAGATTCAACCTTCTTGTTTAACTGGATTTAGGCATCCAGAGACAGAGTCCTGCTTCAGAATTCCAAAATCCGTGGTGTTCACAGAGCAACAGCTGGGCAGGACACCTGAATTTTGGTGTAGACTGCCAGTTTCCAAAGTCCAGTGAATGTGTTCCTTGCCTTGACAGGATCAGGATATGAAGGAAGAAATATGCATTGCTTTGGTTTCAGAAACTGCTTTTTGTTTGTGTTCTGACTTAAAAATGAGTCCAAAATCTTTGTCAGATAGTGAAAAAATACTATGAAACCTTAATTGGAATAATTTTTATTCCAGAAATTCAACAGGGCTGCCAAAATTTGGTCTGATCTGGATTCAAGAGCCAGTATTTTCTAAATATTATTCTGAATTTGGTCTCAGGGAATGACACAATCCACAGATGATACAGAATAAGATATTTCACATTGTCTTGTGCTCATCAGCTGATTCATTTTTATAGAAGGTAAATAAAACACTCAAGGAAGAGAATTTGGGAGAGCTGAGAAAAAGTATAAAACCACCAAAAAGCCCACAAAAAGAACCTCCTCAAACCCAATAGCAGCAAAAAAACCCATCCCCACTCAGAAGATGTATTTTTTTTGCAAACAGAAGGACTCTCAGAGAATTCTGACAGGTGCAGTGTGCATTTCTTAGTCTGCCACATCACAAGAGGTTAATGGCATCCATTTTAACAATCCTAAAAAATTATTTCTTTGGATCATTCTCCAGAGCTGAACATCCTTAGTGTGTGGTGCTTCCCTCTCTTCCACACAGGAGGTAGAAAAAAAAGACTTTTCTTCCTATAAAGTTTAACTGTGCAAAGTCTGAAATGATAAATGTGGAGAGAAACAGAACAGATGGGATTTGTTTGTTCATAAGATTGAATAAGAAAGCCCTGATAACAGCATATAAAATAATGAATAATCCAGGAAAGAAATTTGGAATTTAGGTCCTCTGTGATTCACAACATGAGAGAGATGATATTGAATGAAACTGAAAAATAGCATATTCAAAACTGTCAAAATGAAGTATTTTTTCACATGGTATCTGGTTTCACTGTGTAGCTAAATGCCAAGAAAGTTGCTAGGCAGGAACTCAGGATGAGAGATGGTGAAGAGAGTTGCAGAACCAACCACAGGTCAGGGACTTGGTATTTGCTGCTAAAAAGTGAAGAAATTTTAAAAAGATACAATTTTGTTGTTGTGATGAAAGCTGTAAGGTACCAGCTTCTGTTTTATGGCCTCTCAGGTTTGTACTACTCACCAGGGGCAATCCCATTTTCCTGTTGGCTTTCCAGCTGCCTGATATTTGTATTATGGAGGGCAGGATGACGTTTGGCATCACTTTTGTGTGAGGAGCCCGTCGTGGCAGGACAGGTGCCCGTGCCAGGGGTGACTTTGGTGCTCTCCCAGGTCCCAGGGACCCCGAGGGAGCCCTGGCTTTACCCAGCTCCTTCAGGAGGTTCTGCTGGTCAGTGTGAGGAAAACTGGCCTGGTGTCACCAGAGCACTGCTGAGGAGCTGGTGCTGATGCTGTGGCAGCAGCGAGGTCTCCACGGGCTGGATCCCTGGCTGGGCTCTGCAGCACTTGCAGGAGGGGGTGCTGCTCACAGAGAGGGTGGATGGGACACAGAAATGATTGGAATCTTCTCATCCTCTGGCCCAGGGAAGAGAAATGACTTCTATGTCCCCAGCTTCCAAGTTCTGCTTAGTTCATGTAGTACCCAGAGGACACATTTCTCTGTGTGTGTATTTCTGACATGAAGCAAGAAAAGCTTTGAAATGTGAAATTATTTCCCCTCTGTCTCTTCCAGCTGCCACAATGAGCAGCCAGGTCAGGAGAGAGCACGCTTCTGTAAGGCACAGTAACAGGTATTTTGTGATGTTTATTGAGTGCATCTTCTGAGTGCTGCAATTTGGAGCATTAAGGGGCAAAAACCTGTGAGGAGCTGCACACCTGCATCCACTACATGCTTCTAAAAATCATTCTCCAAAATAATTGTGTACAAGCATAAAGATTGTGTTGGCATTTCTGTACTTTGAAGATTGCGCCTTAGCTTCTGCCAGGAAGGGAATAAAAATTCATTGTTCCCTGCATTGAATTTCTGTTCTTTATGCTGAGACATTTTAAAAAGAGGATATTTCTGGGGACTCTCCCAGCCATGTATGGATTTCTTCCATCCTGTTATCTGCACCGACTGAGATGCACTGTTGAAGACTGGGCCACTGATCTTACAGAGCTCCAGTTCTGCCCTAAAATGAGCATTCTGTAATTGCTCAAGCTTTGTTACTTGGTTCTGTCAGTGGTCAGTTTGGATAGAATTGCCTGGAATGGATTTTTCTGTTTTTATTATTCTTGAAATATAATCAGAGGAGCTGAGTTTGGGGCTACAGGGGGTTTCAGAGCTGTGGTGGGTTCTGTCACACAACCAAGCACCCACCAGCTCCTTACTCATTACCCTCTGCAGCAGGTGGGGGAGAGAATCAGGAGAGAATAAAACAACAACTTGGGGGTTGAAATACAGACAAAAAGGTGATTCAAAGACAGACACCACTTCCCACCAGCAGGCTGATGCCCAGCAGGTCTCTGAACAGTGGCTCTTTTGGAAAGTTCCATTCTATGGCATGGAGCACCCCCTGGTCAGTGTGGGTCAGCTGTGTCCCCTCCCAGCCTCCTGCCCACCCCCAGCCCACCTGCTCAGGGGACACACTGAGAAACAGAGAAGATCTGGAAGCTTTGAGCACTGTTTGGCAATAGCTAAACCACGGGTGTGATATCAGCACTGTTTTAGTCACAGATCCAAAGCACGGCACCATATGGGCTGTTAAGAAAAGAATTAACTCTGTCCCAGCCAGACCCAATAAAAGGACATAACAGCAACATTCAAAATATTATAAATGCAAACAGGTTTATGGATTTCATGCCTGATGTTGTGCCTTAACTTCCCATTGCTTGGTGCTTTACTGGAACTCAGACTGTGCGTCAGCCAAACAGAGAAATTGGAATTTCTCTGTGTATTTACTGGCTGAGGTCAGTGGTGCTGCTGCCATTCTCCTCAGTGTTCATTTTGTATTCTCAAAGTTCAAGTGTTGCTACAGGCCCACACAGAAAGGATTCAGAAGGAATCAAGCTCTAGATTGTTCAGTGCAAGATATTAATTACCTCACTGGATTTGCAATCTTTGAGAAGATCTTTAGTTCAGAGCACTCATTAGACTGATGGAAAAAGCCATTAATGAAGTGCTGGATGTCTGCATCTCCACCTTTGGCTCCTGCTCACAAAGCCACACAGGATCTGTGTCTGGTTTTGTCTGCTCTTCTGCTCCATAGTGATCAAGAGCAAGTCTCATTTGACTCTAGGAGCCCACAGGGACCTCTGGCTCATTCCCAGGATTCACACATTCGATGTCCTAAGGTGGGATAAGATCCTCTATCAGTAACAGGGCAGGCAATTCTAAAGATGTTTCATTGGAGAGATTTCACACAACAGTGAGCAATTATGCTGAGTGCCTTTGAAGATTGGAGTAGACTTGACTACACTGGGAGCTGATGAAATGGTTCATCTGTCCCTTTCTTCTGTTTATCACAAGTCATTCATTTCAACAGGCTGTTTCCAGTTCTGCTCCTGAACTTTACATAAGACTTCTTAAAAATCTTTTTACTTTTGATACATAGAAGCAAATCAGGCCACTCAACAGGAGGCTCAAAACCAGGTGTGCCTAAGGAGATTAAAAATAACTAACAAGATGGTGTTACAGACAATTGTTTGTTGTTCACAATACAATTGCTCTGTGACGCAATATAATGCAATAGTGCCTTACAGATTAGGACTGAAAGACACACTACAGATAAACACTGGGAACACAGAACCCCCTGGATCATAATTATAATGGAAATGGGGGAGCTGAGCCACTGCAAACCTTTTGTGTGACTTCGGGTAAGTCACTTCATGAGGCATCAAATAGAGAATAAAATATTCTCCCTTTAGTGTCTTCTGGAGAACCAATGTTTACCATAAAGAAATAAACCCAGTATTTTATTCCGTGTCTTACAGTGATACCACAATATGGTCTGTAGCCTTGTGAGCACAAAAACCCTTGTGTGCCTTAAAAAGCACATGGGAATTCCCTCCAAAATAGAAATCCTGAGGGATTTAAAGGGGGTGATTGAAAGTTACAATGGCATGTAGATATCCTGAATTCAGGTTCTAGGCCAGAACCAAAACCACACCTTAGCCTGTCAAAGGGGGACTGTATAATTTCTGAGAAAGAAAGTGTGAAACTGAAATGTTGCACAGTTTCCCTGAATATAAAGTTTTGGCTATTTCCCTGGAAATAGGATAAAAAATAGGGACCCTGGAGATAATAATTTAAGTAAAACTGGATGCTTTCATCAGCAAATAAGGACATCAGCAGGCACCTGGACATGCATATTTTTATTATAAAAATAAATCTTATATATTTCTATATATGGAAATATATTTACAAATTATAAATAAAATATATATTCATGTATAAAATATCTCCTTGGGCAAAGGAGAAGGTAATACAGAAAGGAGAAGGTTTCTGATTGTAAATCACCAGTGACTGCAGTTACTCGAATGTGATGGGTTGAAATGTGATCTGTTATTATCAAAAGGAATTATATTTTGGAGACAGATTTTGAATTAAATTGACTTTATTTACTAATGTTTTACAATTTGAAGTTCCATTTGTCTGATAAAGATTTTTACATTGTTCAGAGTCTACTCTATTAATTATTATGAATTTTACTGGGGGGGATGAACAGGAGAGACTTTGAAATTTTCTCTTCACAAAACAGACAGCTCCCTTTAGTCTTAATGCCATTGTTCCTTCATCCTGCAGAGCAAAACAGGAGCTTCAGTCTTATTTACTTCAGCAGTGTCTTGACAATGTTATCACTGAGACAGATTAATGTGGCAGGTTTATTATGAGCTTCCTCATCACCAGCCTTGACTACAGGCTGAAAAGTTTGAGAAGTCCAGTTGTTCCCATCTGTGCTGGCACAGCTACTTCCATAGCTGCAAGAGATGCCTAAGAAAGTTCCAGAGCTAGGGAGGGACGTGGTCTGGAGACCCCATTCAGAGCTGGGACTTCACTGGGAGCCTCTCAATTAACTCATCCTGGGAAAGTTCTGCCCTGGCTGTGCTGGAGCCAGGCCAGCCTGACAGCTGCAGTTATCAAGGCACGGGAGAGAAGGGGAAATGAGACTCCAAGCAAGGTTCTCCACACCATATGTTTGGGGACTTAGACTTCATGTAACAAAGCAATTCCATGACAAGATGCTGTTTAACCATTTCCTCCTGGTGCTGCTCATTGGGGAGGGCTGGGCTCTTGTAGGAGGCATTTTCAGTGATCACAGAGGGTGGTTTGCCCAGTCATTGCTAATTACCAAGATCTTAATTTGCTAGCACCAGGAATTCCCCTCAGGCTTCCAACATTATTGAATTAAGTCTTGGCCAAAGACAATTATCTACTCTTGAAAACGTCTGTTGCAGTCTCTGGGAGATGTGGGGGTGCTATTTATTTATTTGAGTTGAGGAACTTTTTTTTTTTCCTCAGTTGCTTTGAATTCTGTGTGGTCTATTCAAAGGGATTTATTTCACTTTGTAGGACTAGTCATTGCTGAGGGGAATGAAGGTTCTGTTGTCTTTTTGTCTTTCCATTCACAAACACTCTATACATGGGATTCTGTCACCTAAGCCTGCTCAGAATGTACTAGTAAGCCTCTCTGCATGTGATCTATTTGCCAAGTCTTTGCTGAGATTAGAGGCAGCTTAACTGCTTTGTGCTCTCTGCTCGTCCATTTGAGTTCTGTGATGCACACAGAAAGGGGAGGGTGGTTTCCACATTGTACTTAGCAGGAGAGGAGGCATCCCTGGCTGCAAGGAGAGAAACTGGAAGAGATTCTTGTGCCATTTCTTATTTTAGCAGTCTGGTATTCCTGCTGGACTGGGAAAGCTCTGTAGGTTTTGCCTTCAGAGCACTCACGAGCTGTGGAGATGTTTATGTTTGCTTGGAGGAAGGAGATCTGATTAACAATATCTGAGTGCCCAAGGCAGCAGAGAAATCATCTTGGATTCACACTCATTGTGCTGGGAAAAGAGAAAGTGTGGGGAGTGTTGTTTCTGTCTTGTTTCCCCTCGGGTGGAAAATCTAGGGACAGATATCTATTACACTTTTGGCACTGAAGGATCCTAGCAAACTGGTCATATTTTCCTGCTGATTTATGCTATTATAAGTTATGAGCATTCTAGGAATGGTCCAGGATGTGTTTAATGTATTTTTTATCTCTCAGCATTCCTTTTATTTGGATTATGGTAATTTATATGAGTCCTGATGCATTGGATTTGGTTCTGATGAGACAGGTAATCACAGGGTAGACAGCAAAGAAGAAAGAGTGAATAGAGTGACAAGGAAGTGAAACCAAAATCTGTGTAATTTAAAACAAATTGGAAAGGGAAATCTAAACTGAAGAATGTGGTAAATAATGTTGAAGGTATGTGTTAATGGACAGAAACGTACAAATGTAGCTACAATGTTCCAGTCTGCCCCAGACAGACATGAACCAGCTCTGAAACAGAAATGTTATTATTACATTTGGAGGGATGTGTGATTCTCTTGTAGCTCATGGATGGCAATACAAATGGACAAGGCAGAAATTCATGCACCTCTCAGTCTCTGAACCAAAACCAAAGGTGACCCAGGGCAGGGAAGACACCATGGATCCCATTAACCAATTCAACAGGCAGAGAATTCTCCTTGAAGATTTCTTGACTCAGTGTTCATAATTCTTGCTACCTGGCCTGATATCTTTGTTTGTAAAGGCCCTGTACTGTAAAGAAGGCTTAAAGAAGGACTACTAATTAAAATCTGATAAGAAACTGATATTTACTCTGCATAAGCCAGTGGATCAATTTCTTTTCTAGAGC
The DNA here is from genome assembly GCF_001522545.3 of Parus major. Lineage (NCBI taxonomy): Eukaryota > Metazoa > Chordata > Aves > Passeriformes > Paridae > Parus > Parus major. The sequence continues at coordinate 63,981,017 of NC_031771.1, forward strand.
AGAATTCTGTAATATAGGTAAATTTTCTGTTAATGTAACTTAATAATAATGTCCATATATTTTTTGTACCAGGGTCCCTGGGCTGCACAGAGTGCTCCATGTGCTCAAACTTCTCTATTCTTCAGTGCTCAGAAATGTGTCCTTTGTGTTTTCTGAGCTGTATATCATGTCCTGGTGCTTGAAATCACAGAACCAGGTAACAGTTTTTGTTTTCCTGAGTCAAGTCACAGGTTAAGGGCTGTTATCACTTCCCTTTGGAAAAGCAGGATTTGAAGCTTGCTATACATCTCAATTTGGTTTTTAAGTTAATATTTATTATTCTTTCTCTAAAAATACCCCAATGAAACAACAAAAACCCCTCCACTGAATATTCCCTGTTGTTAAGAGTGATTTAGGAAAAGGGGGAAGGAGATCTGTTAATAGAGTCCTGAATAAAGGTTTTTACATTAGGGGAATTTGTGATATGCAGGGATGAGACAAGCTCCAGGAGAAAGTTTGGGTTAAATTTTGACTATTGTTTTCTGAGTGTGAAGCCTCTATGTAAATCAAGCTCCAATTTAACAGATATTCTGAAAATTGCCCAGGGCAGATTCTTTTAGGGACAAGAGACACAGCTTGCTCCCTTTTCTGTTAGGTCAAAGCATACAAAGAGCCAGAAAAACATCAAGTGTGTGTTGAACAGTGATAAAAATTCAGAGTCCTGTCACAGTTTCATGGTAACCCTTTCAGTCTTGTCCCCAAGGGTTTTTCTCTTAGATTCCTCATTTTACTTCCCTTCGAGTTCACATTGCTCTTTCCATAGCAGAACTCATATTTCTGCCTATTCCCACTTTTCCTAATTTAACCTTGCAATAAAATTCTAGCACTTTGCATATATGACTTCACGTGGAAAAAGGCAGATGAAAAGGAGCTTTTGCATAATTTTTTTTTCCTTTGTTTATCAGCCTAATAACAGTAATGATTTATCCCTTATGATCACATGTAATTCCTTTTTTTGGATCCATTGGCCTCCAGAGCACTTCAGTCCAGTCATTCCACAGCTGAATTGACATTTCCATATTGCATTTTGGACTTGCAGCCTGATACTTAACACTGGTTCTTGTACTGTGAGAAGCTGAAGGGTGACCTCCTGTCCATCTTCCACAATCTACTCTTGATTTTTAAAGGATTTTATCATATTCCTTTCTGAATGTTAATTGTTCCAGATAGATATGCTTGGAAATATGCAATTATCACATGAGTCCTAATTGGAGAAGTGTTCTTGCCTTCCAACAGCTCAGCAAGATTTACAAGAAAATAGAAGGGGTCTTTAAGGAGAAACACTGGTTAGGATTATTTGTTTCTATTATACAAATTCATTCTCCTGGAGCAGAGTTTATGTCTGAAAAAGTTTTCTTTGCTCTTTTAATGGGATATCAGATATAGTAGAATGTCCTAGTCTTGTTTCCCAGAGGTTTTCCTGACTTTTGATGGTGTTAAAACAGTTGAAAGCAACACTGACTTAAATATTAATGGAATTTTTGTTGAACTTTCCTAAAATTTGAGGGTTGTAGTGTCTCTGATTTAAAAAGAAAAAAAATTTGAATTTAATCAAGGTGAGCTATTCCCAAATGTCAGGCTTAACTAAACCTGAGGGAAAACTCATCAGCTGATAAGTCATGAAGTGAAGATTGGAAGTATTTTTTGATGATAAACCAAAATGTGGGCATAGATGATATTGGGAAGATCTTTCTCCTCTGTTAGTAACATCAGGCTAAATAGTCACAGAATTTTATTTCTTACATCAACAGCAGAGAACCTCTCTATTATTTCTATCATGAAGATATAAAAATAAAAAGTTAAGCATCAGCTGCTTAACTGTGATCTCAGAATGAGAGCATGCTGTGGAGAGTAAAAATCTTGAGGGATTTTTTTTGGTTTTTTTTGTTTGTGTTTTTGTTTTTTTGGGTTTTTTTTTTCACTCAGTTTTAGCTGCTCTTAGCACCCCAAGTGCTGGGAGATGCTCTGTGCTAGGCAGACTTCAGGCAAAAGAATGAGAGCTCTTCTTTGAGAGGAGTGTGGTGTCAGAGCAAGGACCAGATGAAACTGGGCAGGTTCTGGGTGCTGCACCTCCAGCTCACAAAAAGCTCCAGTTGGAATCCTGAAGCAAACAGAGGGGAGCAGAGGTGTTTTGTTCACTCTTTCTGCTCTGTGGTGATATTCCCTGTTTCCCTGTCTTGTTTAATACCTGTTTGTGTGTGCCTGGCTCGTAGTTTTGTCTCAGAATAAGTTTGTGTTAAAATTGCTTGGAACATGCAGAGAAGTTCAACATCACATGCAACAGCAGGATAATCAAAGCACCATCAGCTGCAAGAGAGGCTCTTGCAGCTCTTTCTTTTCTTTCTGAACACTCAGTCACAAATCTTCTTTTTCTCTAAATATTTTTTGCATTTGCTGTGCCTGTTCAAATTATCTCCCACTGTTCCATAACCTCTCTGCTGCACAGAGTCACTTGGGCTGCTTTAAGTCACTGTTGCACACAATTCCTTTATTTATTTGGGCTCAGCTTTCCCTGGCTTTTCCTGCAGGCATATTAACAGGATGTGATTTTGGTAGGCTGCACCCCCATTCCCTGCTACCTGTGGTGACAGAAAACTCCTTTCTCCCTCACCTTCTCCCTCAATGCTGGTGAAAAACAGCCCACTGAAGGTTATATGGAGCATGAAATAGCCCAGGAATGGCTTTTCTCGCGCTACTTAAACTTCATTTAATGAAGCTGAAATACAATGCCATCAGCTGAAAAATGTGATGGGAATTCACCTCATTGGCTTGGGAAAGCATCTGTTGTGGTGATCTGAAGCTGTCTTAGCTAAAGGCCAAACAGAGCTATTCTTAAAGCACATTCCCATCGTGGCAACAGGGAAATGGAGTCAGTGGAGCAGAGCACAGAGGAACGAGCTGGACTTTGGGATGTGTGCTGAGGGAAAGAGTTCAGAGCAGTGAGTAAAAATAATGCTTAGCTTGTATCAAACTCTTAGGGAAATCAGTTGTTTTAAGTGTGTCACTCATCATCCTCCTTAATTTAAGAGTACTCTAAATTCTTGGCTTTTTTTTTTTTAAAAAAAAAATATTTCTGAACCTTCTCCATCTTTTTAGCTGTAATATCCCACCAAGATGAACAGTGTAGTTAAATAAAGATTATTGCCCCAGGCAAAATAAGAGTCTGAGACTGTTTCTTCATAACAGAAACCCATTTGAACCCAACCCAAAATGCATATTTCACATTCATGTTTGGGTTTTCAGCTTGCTGACCCAACCAATGGAAGGAAACAATTAGAAATTCACTGACTCACTGAAATAATTAATGATCCATAGATTAGGAAGGAATTATGGACTTTGCAAATACAAGAATCATCCCTAAATTCTATGTAATCAATATTTAATGTCACAGAATCAACAGATTGAGGACAATAAAATCTCAAGAAATTAGAATCCTCCACATAATTTCTGTAGAAAAAAATATCCCTTTGGATTAAGGCTTGGTAGGGTTGGGGGAGAGTACTGCATGCCACTAAAAAACTCAGAAACTTTTCTTTCCCAGCAGCTAGAGACCCTCTGCCTGCTCCTCCACAGACAGTCTTTAAAGCAACATGTTCAGATTTATTTATTTTTTTTTCTGGTGAAAGGTCTTGGACATCAGGTTAAACGAATTTTTTATACCTTAAAGGAGACTGTGGAGTCTCCATCCCTGGAAATACTCAAAAGCTGTGTGGACACAGTCTTGAGCAGGGAATTGAACCTCCAGAGGTCCCTCCCAACATCAACCATTCTGCAATCTCTGTCATTTGTAATGAGAATGAGAGCAGGTGAATATGTTATAATGTATATTCTCACTAATTTAGCAAACACAAAATCTTGGCCTCAGACAAAATTTGATGTGCTGTGTGATCTCTTAGGGATTTCCTTTATTTCCATTTCCAGGTCTGCATTAACCATTATAGAACCATCTCTTCTATATTAGAAGTGTTATAAAATACATTTAGAGTGTATTTTACACACTAAAAGATTGACAGATCTTTAATATCTCATTTTTTTCTGCAAGTGATGACAAGGGTATGATCTCCTAATTTGTGTTTTAAAAGAAATCAGCTTCTAAAATCAAAAAAGATGAACTCACTCTACTTGTTAGGTGCTGGATTTGTAAATTAATTTTAGAGGAGAGCCTTTTTTCAAGTGCTGTTTTGTTATACCAGACATTTGACATGTCGTGTGCTGTCACCAACATGCACATTTGCTATCAGAAATCTCCATATCTGACAGTGCTTATTTGTGAACAAATATAAAAATTGGTGTGTGTGTTTCAGCCAGCCAACCTGCTTTAAAACAATGATAAATTATTGCTAAAATCTCGGGGGAATAATGCACAGGAGGAATGAATACACCATATCTATTAGACAACTGTATCTATGAGCTGCTTTGTGAATGCTGACATTGAAGAATCCACTGCTCAAGCCACAGTGATGTGCAGAATTGAAAGGACTCTAGTCCTGCACAGAGAAGTTGTTATGAATTCACAACAGTTCTGTGGCAGAAGCTGTTTGTTTGAGATGAAAAGACACTATTACACTGTCACACTGAAAGATGGTTCCTTTCAGCCAGCTCGGCCAGCCAGAGGTTTTGTCTGGAATGCATGAAAAACGGGGTGTTTTTATAGCTTTCAAATGAAAAGAGGTGTGTAATAATGGCAGGTGGTTAGAAGCAATAAAACCAGTTCACCTTAAACACCTTTCTTCAGAGCAGGCAATTTATATGTTACCTGAGGGGAAGGGCATCCACCCATGTATGACTGAGGAGCGTAGAGCTGTTTAATTTGTATTTATGGTTGTGTTCTAAAATAGAGGTGTGAAGCATGAATGGAGAAGTTGAATGGCTGTAGACAGCCACAGGACCCACAGGGAAACAGCAGCAGCATCATGTTCTGTGCTTTTCCTTCTCCTTCTGACAGCTTTTAGAGTGAGGCTGAGCAGAGGGGATTCCTGCCAGGGGGGATTGAATCCTGAGTTTTACTAAAAAAACCTTGAGGTCCTTGTTCTTGCTTCTCAGGGAGAGCTGAGTCTTGGTGTTTGGGGTTAGGCTGATTTTCAAGGACTGATCAGATTATATACAGGGTTATAGCAAATGATAACCATCCTATAATAGTTTAGCACTCTGATATAAGGACATAAACCCACAAATCTTATGGGTGAGTTTGTACATAATGAAGAAATAGCTGCTGATTTCAATGAGCTATTCCAGGTGTGGAGAAGCAGCCTAAAGACAGAAGCCAAGAGCTCACACAAAGCTGCCTTGGTCTGCTGTGGAGTCTGCAGCAGAGACCTCCCCTCACTGCAGAGAAAATCCAACCTTCAGACTGCATGTGGAGATGCAGGAACTGGGAGATGCAGGATGGTCTGGCTTTCAGTTCTTGCTCCCCCCTTCTGCCTGTCCAACCATCCTCACCCCCAGAAAAGTGTCCTTAGCAAAGGGAGATGTGGCAATATCTCATCATATGGAATTTCACCTTGGTACCCATTTCTCTGACACCCAGTCCTGCTGGCAGTAAAAAAACCTCAGGGAATTGTGTGTATTTAGGGATCTGAACCAAGCAGGATCTGATCTGACCTGCGAGCAGAGAGATGCTTTTATCATCTGATACTTTTACAAAAGAAACCTTTAGTGCACACTTGGAGCACAAAACCAAACCAATTAATAAATATTTTAAGCTCATATCTCTTTCTCTTATGAAAAACATCCTCTCTGTGCATAAAATGCATTAAGAGAATTGTAAGATGAAATTCAAGCCATTTTCCTTTGCCATTGTGTCCTAATGAGAATGTAGCATTGTGGCATATCTCCCAAACTGGGCTTGATGAACTCCCACAGAAAGATGAGGGAGAAAAACCCACTTTACTACGAGTCTTTATTGTTCTCATATTAAGAATTACTTCACATATTAAGAAACTGCAGCCAGTGAGTGAGAAAAACAAATTCCATGTCACAGCTGGTGTTTATATACCTTGTGAAAGATATAGAGATAATCATGAAGGCTTCAAACATCTATATAATAGATATATGTATAATATAGTTACAGATAATCACAGAGGCTTCAACTCTGTCCCTACTAACAGATTTAGTTCCTGTAGCCTTTATAAAAGAAATAACTTGTTTTTTTTCATTACCTCAGGGATCCAAGCATGCATTTTGTTACATCTGAAGAAAATGTCTCTTTCTATTGGCCATTAGTAACCTAAAGGCCATAAGTACCCCTGATCACCCATATAAATCTCCACTTTCATGAGAACTGAGGCTGCCAGATCAATTGACTTGTCATGATGGAGGGCACAGGGCCTTGTGAGATGGAAACTGATATTTTGCAAACTGTTTTGCTTTATTTAAGCTGAATGCCATTGTAAACTTGAAAAGAGCTACAAGGAGACTTAATTTGAAAACATAAAGGTCACCGAAGGCCTGACAAATGGGACGCCTTTGGCAAAAATATTCTCGCTGACTTGAGCACCACCTCTGAAAATGGAAACAGACCAATGTAAGTTATAACCAATTTGAATGCACAGAAAGGCTCTGGGTGTGTTTCTGTCCTTAAAGCAGCCAAGCAGACACAACCTTAGCGCTGTTTCAGCCAGAGAAATCTATTTGTTGTTGTTTGAAATGTGGTGTTAACAGTAAATTGTGATAGCAGGTGCTGATACTGTGGAGCTGCTGATTGACTGGAGCCCCTTTGTTCACACAGAAATCACCCACGAGCTGAAATTCACTGATTTTCCATTGGATCTACATCAGATAATGACTCTTTTCTATACCTGGCCTAGAGATGTAAAGGCAGTAGAGAGATTCTCCAGGAAGTGATGGCTACAAGCTCCAAAACTGGAGTTCAAATCTGCCATCTAATCCTTATGTTTTACATTTTATGGAAAACCAGAGTGTTAGGGAAGCAAATAGATACTAGTGAGAATAATCAGAAGTGATTATCTTGTCTTTTCATGAGTGGAATTCAAAAAACAGGCTTGACCACAATGCTTGTATGTGTATATATATATATATATATGTTTATACATTCATATGTGCACATATGGGTTATTAAATATGTTTACATATTTACAGGATAACTTTTTTGTAGTCTCTGGTACACATTAGGATGATTTTCTATTGATAACAAGATAATGAGGAGTGGTTCCTTGATGAAGATGTTTTCTGTCCCTACATCTTCATTCCTACAGCCATACTCACCCTGAGAGTCCCTCACACCTTCTTTGAAAACTTTGAAAAAGTACCTGAACGTGGATAAAGTTGGTGAAATTTTTCCCCACCAGAAAAGTGTCTTGACCTCAAATATCCTGAATTTTAAGTGTAGGGAGTGCAGTATCCACATGGTGTTAATATAAACTCCCCATCAGGAGCTGATCACATTTGAAAGCACGGGGAAATGAAAATATCCAGATACTGCTCATGGCCCTTGTTAAACACAGCATGGTAAATCAGGGTGTTTAGGAATGCAAATTCTACTCCAATTTGCTTTCCTATGGAAAAGCCAAGGTTATGGTTAAGGTGCTAGCACAGAGTAAAGAAATCTGACAGTAGAAGGCTTCTTGCTCTTGCAAAAGGAGATGAAATGTGGATGTGCAGGGGCAGATGGAGTGAGTTCAGCCAGAAATATGATTTAGTTTCCTAGAGCTGAGCAAAATTAAACATGGAAACAGCTCCTCTCAGGAGGCAAGGAGATCCTCAAGTGTTGTGTTTGTACTTTTCAGCCCAAGATTAAATGTCTTTTCAAAAGACAGGCTTTAATTGCACATCTTGGAAGAGCTCTGTGGATTGTATTTACAGAACACTTGCTAATCACCATGTTTTGAGAATATAAACTCCCTATTTCTACAATCTCGCTTAAAAATAATCCAATCATTAAATATAAGCACTGAAAGGAGGGACAAAAGGGAGGTGACATCAATAAGAAAGGCAAAAATGTGTCTCAGCTTAAGTTTGCCTGGATGGATGATATTTTGGAAAGCTGCTCTTGGAAACCCATCCTGGAGAGGCAAAAGTTGTCCTGAGGAGTCCCTGTCCTGTGAACCCTGGGCTTAAGTCATGCTTTTGAGGGTAAAAAGGGTCTCATCACCCATGTGAAGCTCAAGATGTGTGAAAGTGTTTGCAAAACTGGGACACAAGCAGAGATTATTTTAATATGAAAGGGAAGGGGAGGATACAGGAACAGTTCTCTTTTACAAACTGGGGCAAATAAAGTAGCTCTGCTATCACTGTTCACTGAAAAGTAAAAGAAAATCAGAAAGAAAAATATTTTTTGATTAATCTAGTTGACTTTTTACCCTTCCTTGTTGAATCCTTTTTATTATCTCAAGCCCATTGCTTTTGTATTTGCAGTAGATGAAGTCAAACACCCAGTTGTGGTTTAAACACTTTTTCTAGCTCACATGAAGCAAGAAATACATTTTGATGGAAGTTTTTACCTGGAACTCTGTTTTAAATAGATATGACAAGGAATTCTCCAGCCAAACTTAGACTACCTGCACGCCTAAATTAAGCCATAAATTGGTGGGCACCAGCTAACCCAAATACAAGGTGTGTTCTCCTCCCAGGGGCAATTTTCCTTCCTATCATGTGCCTTTCTCTAGGTGGAAAGAAAGCAGAATGTGTTAATGGTTGTGAAATTCAAAGATATAATCACTTTGTAAAAAGCCTGGCAGATTTTTTTCTGTTTTCAGTTGGGTGCCTTTGTATTAGTGCAAAAGTGTATCTCTGGCAGTCCATAATGAGGAAATCCAAATCCTGCCTTACTTAGTGTGGACACATAATGACCTTCACTGATGCCAGATTCCCTGTGCAAAGCTATGTGCCATTAATGAACATAAAAAAGGAAGCAGGTTGGAAGTAAATCATATATCAAGTCTATGACCAGGACAAAAAAGATGCTCAGTCCATCTCATTAAGTGTCTTTTTTGTAAAAGAACTCTGTAATCTAACTTTAGTTTTGTACAACCAACTTAATCAATGTCAATTTGGGTGTGTTTTTCAAGATATCTATGCCCTACACTCAGTACCCATGTTTCTTGTTAGCTCTCATTTTATTTTGTTCTGAATTGAAGAAAAACAAAAAACAAAGATAACAATATCAGTTTTAATAAATTAAAAATTTGAATTAATTAATTGTCATTCAGAATTGCTTAAAAAGCCTTTTACTGACTTCACAATAAATTCATAATGAACCTACACTGCAGTTTGGAGCCTTGTCTGCTCTCTGTTTCCTAGTGACAAGCCAGATTTTGTTTTCCATCCTACATTTCAGGTATTTGCTCACTAGATGATGTTCATGTCTGGAGAATCCTACAAGGTGCAGAAATAACTAAGCCATGAAAGAGAGATTGTTGGACATCACGGGGAACAGCATCTGGAACAGCATTTCATTTCATATGAAAGGAGTCAGTGAAAGATGTTCCACTCTAGAATTTTTGTTCACCCTAGACTGACAAGAATGTGTCTATTTGCTGGTTTAATTTCTATTTCCAGAGAATTTCAGTAAAAATGATTTTTTAAATGATGTCACAATACCACAAAGTTTTTTTTGGCAGAACAGTTAATTTTTGGTGTTACTATCAAGTGTTAATGTTGTCACTCTGTCTCAGAAAATTGAGTTTAAAGAACCCTCTTGCTTGGGACCTCTGGCAAATGCATCTAATGGCAGAGCCTGGCCCTATTTCTCTGCTCAGCTTTATTTTCCTGCCATTCTGGAGATTAAAAAATGCAGCCTTTTTACAGTACAAAGGAGTGATGTACTCCTGATCACAAAGGGATGCATCTTCACATTTTAACGCCGTGCTATGGGTTTTGACAATGCATTTCTCCAGAGTATCAATTTGTTTTGTTGTTAGTTTTTTTTTTTTCCCCTTTGGGAGGATAGGTTTTGTTGTTACAAAGCCTTTTCTTTTTGTTGAGAGACTTGTGGAGAAGGCAAAAGAAAAAAGCAGTACAGGGGCAGCAATGGCTGAGAACACCTGACAGGTATCTCTTGTAAGGAAAACATTTTACTTTCATCTCCTAGCCCTGACTATTTTGTTTGTTTACCTTTCCCTGAACTTTCTGGAAATGCTGTTAACATTTTTCTGTAAGTGGGCTATTACAGGCAGATTCTGAAGAAATGTTAAATTGCTGGTTCCTCTCTGCCCTATCCAGTCTTTCCTGAAGACAAACTGGTGGATGTCACAGTGACTTTTTACTCCTTCTCAGTGTTTAATACAGAAAAAAAGTCTTTAAAAAAAACCCACACTTTTTGTACAAAAAGAGAATCTGATCTGAATATTTTTTGAGGCAAAACTCTCCAAGGTGTTCCCAGCAGAATGTGAAAGCTGTTGGCTAGAGAGAGAAAACTCTTCAGGTGTTAAACAAAAGAACATTGAATTCTAAGGGCAGAGTTATGAAATGCAGTGTGGTGGTTCAGACTGGGCTGTGGAGCAGGAGACCAGATCACGCTCCAGGGATGGATTCACCTGACGTGCTGTGATTTTGCTGGGGCTTATTTCAGTTTGTTCATAGATATGATAACCCCCTTGGGTAGAACTGGGCATATTTATCCAGAACTGAGCTAATCATCTTAAACTCTCTTTATAGTTGTGGAGAGACTAATTCATCTTTCATAGATATGTGAAATAAGTGCTTAAGATGCCTCTAAAGGAGGCATCTTAAGCACAGCCTGAGATACAGACAAGGATGGCAACCTGTTCTGCAATCAGGTCTCCCTCCTCTTTGGGGGAGAGATATCCTTCATGGATATCTACCATGACTTCTGTGATTGTGTTCTGTGTGCCTTTTATGGGTGGATTCATCCAACTGAAGTGAAACACTCAGAAAAAGGGAAGATTGGGATATGAGTCATACATGTTTTCAGTGAGACAGCAAAATATTGTCATTCCCTTTCTTCCTGTTGGGCTCCTCCTTCCTAACATGTTATTTATGATGCCCTTTATTTCAGTAGAGGAATTTGGGGTTGGTCTTTCAGTCCATCACTTGTTTGAGGGACTGATATTGTCCTATTCTCCTATTCCTGAGTGTGGAAGAAAGCACCACTATTTTTAGAGGCTTGCTACAAATAGAGCCACATAAACAGTTCATTTCCTGCACCAGTTCTGAAATGAATTGTTTTAAAGCATTGTCTTTGCTCTTTTCCAAAATAATTTTAGAGAAGTTGAAAAAAAAAAGAAACAAGCTCCAAACTTCTTTTTTAGCTCAAAGCAGGCATTTTAAGTACTCTTTTGAGTGACTGAAACACTAAAATAAATTTATGCTCATTCTTATGGGAGATGCAAGATTGAGCAAGGAATTGTTAACTATTTAGCAAGAATTACCTGACTAAACCACAGGAAGAGAGAAAACATTGCTGAGATGGGAAATACCAGCCTGAGAACATTTTATGATGGTTTGTGCATTTTTTCCTGATGTATTGGGAAAAAGTGACAAAACATTTCTGGTAAAAGCAATGTTTGCAACCCAGCCTTCTGCTTCAGGTGTTGTTTGATTTAGCATGAACTTAGTTCTGAAAGGAAATGGACCAAACACAAAATCACTTCTTGCTTTTGATGATTTTAATTGCATTTCTTACTGCACAGTGAATTTTTTGGGCTGGGGGAGAATTCAAATCTCATCCAATGGTGGTTGATGCTGAGAGAAGTAACTGGTGCAAAGCAATTTTGCCTTTATTTCTGCAGCTCATGTTTTTGATGTTGGCAAGTGTAAATCTAGTTTTCCTTTGGGTTAGGGGAGAGGAAGGTGTGGATAACTCTTATCTCTGCAAAATTTTTCTTTGACCTTTACAAACAACTCACCTGATATATTCACAACATTCCCCCTTGAACAGAACTGAGCTGGCAGTAAGTCCTGCTGGGCTTGAGCTGGCAGATCTGTGTACTCCAGTTTCAGCTGAAAAGTAAAGTAAAACAGACTGAGTTGTCTGAAAAGGAGCAGTTGTGACTGCTGGTGAAGTGAAATGATGGGCAGGCTTTCAGGCTGCGTGACTTCCTTACACTTGGTTGCCCTAGATAAGGCTTTTGTGGTTCTTCTGTTGGTGGGAGCAGCTCACAGCTGGAGACACTCAGCCAGCTTTAGCTGCCTCTGCAGTCTCCGTCCAGCAGAACCCGCTCCTCAATCCTCTGGGACAGAGTCCCTGCTCTCTCTCCTGCTTCTCCCCCTGCTCGTTTGGGCTCTCAAGCCCTTTCTAGGTGTGAGCCACATGAAGGGGCTGCACTGGCACCAGGGACAGTGGGGGGACAGCAGACACCTCATTGCATCCCGCTCCGCCACTGAGCCAGGGGTGATGTCAGGGGGAATTTGCTGCTTAGTTAATAACCCTGGCACAGGTCCTGACTGTGACAGCAAGGGCAATGTACCACCAGTGCTAATCCTACTTGAATTTTCAGGCTTAGAAACTAAAAGAGAGCTGAAATGTGGGGAGCCTTCCATCGCCCCTATGAACAGAAAGATTCTGTCACTGGGGAATCTCTCACAGAGGAGGGGCAGTTCAGCTTCTCCTGGTGTTCCACTGCCAGGTCTGTGACCATGCTAAATCACACAATGAAACATTAAATTCATCATTTGTTTCAAGGCCTAAGGCCCTTCAGGAGCAGAAAGGAATTTATTTACTCTTTAGAAACTTTTTGTCAAGATTCTGGTACAGAAAATATGTGGTGTCCCAGAAGGTTGGACTCCATGATCTTGGAGGTCTTTTCCATTCTTTATGATTCTTTATGGATAGTCTGCTTCCCTCTACCCATTTTTCCTCAAAGTGGGGTGAAATCTTGAGCTTTGACTATATCTATATATCAATCATCTATATATCTGTATATCTATACATACCTCAATTCTAGTTCATTCCATGCTGAGCAGTCCTAAACTCGAGCTCTGACAAACACTTAAACCCACTAATTTTCCATTATGGCTGTGTATATAATTTTATCACAGAAAAATTAATTCAGTGTTTCTCTACGTTGTGCACGTAGCTTGACAAAGCGTCTGCCTGAACAGGGCTGTGTAAAAATAAAAATAATCAGTTTTGTGCAAGTTTCATGAGTCAAGCTGCCAAACCATGTTTTTGAAATGGATGGATTGCTTAACTTTATTCATACATCTTATGGTAATTTCCCTTTCCTAAGGTATAAAAATGACAGATATGAGTGTTTTGTGGTAATTTTTCCTTCCTCACATCTTTGATTTGGAAGTGAATATAAGTTCTAGAAATTAGTGAGGGCTGGAGAATAACTCAAAGTGCTTTGCAGCACAGAAAATGCACAATTTACATCTGAATCTGAGCTGTAGAGTAAGAACATGGAAGTGTCACTACAGACAAAATTCAAAGATGCTATTTCTGCCTTGCATTTCCATCTCATTTGGAAGTCTTGCTCTGTTGCTGCAACGGGTTCCATTCTGAAATCTACAGGGTCACAAAAGGAAATGGAAGAGCAGACATATGGAAAAACCTGTGTGACTCTGGCACGAGAAGAGAGACTCCAGTGTAAAACTCTCAGAACACTTTGAATTATTTCAGACTGTGTTTCTATTGTGGCTCTTCATCCATGGAATTCCTGTAGGATGCTTTACTTGTGGATTCTGTACAACAGGATGAGTAAAACAAGACATGATCTCCAGCTTGTCAGTGATTAGCTGGAAGAAAAACACAGAGAATCTGGAAACCCTCCAATGAAAGCAAATTTTGAAAAAGACTTGAAAATTGAGCTGCACCCTTTTCTTACAGCAGTAGAAACTCACTGTTTACTAATAACTTTACTATGCTTGTTTTCTGCTCCCTAGTGCTTAATTATTATTTTTAGGGATGTAGGCTTTATTTCATCACTTTTACATCAGAGCTGTCACATGAGTTGAGGAAACAGAGAGGATGGAATCTGCAATGCACAGCGTACAGCTGGTTGAACTGTGCACAGCAAATAATTTACTGGCTCAGTTAAGCCTTATTATCTCTTTGAAAATTGTCCAGACACAGACTTTGATTATTATGAAATTGTTAATTACTCAAAATTGTTTGACAAACATTTTATAGAAACAGAGACCAACTTACGGGCTAGTCTCAAGCTGTCTTTTATTCTCCACCCCGAGCTCCTGCAATGTGCTGGTGGGACAAACACAATGTCTGGTGGTTTAGATGCACAAAATCGGCAGAGGGGAAGCCAGCAGATGGTGCTCAAGGTTGTGAAGCCAAATTCTGGGGCTTTAGGGAGGAGGAAAACGTGTGGTTAAGCTCTGCAAATGTCAATTTTTGCCCGTGTGTGTATCTGTGTTCAGCAGGTAAGTCCCCTAGCTTTTGGCTTCCCACCCATCTGAAATGTTTAAAATATTTGAGGGATGGGGAGTCCCCATCTCACAACTGTCCTTGTGAGCTCATGGTGCCAGGAGAAATCCCACCCCTGCTCTGGAGAGAAACGTCCCAGTGTGGAGGAAAGCTTAAGGAGAAGGGCAAACTTCATCCAAAGGCCACAGTTTTCCATTTTTCCTCTCCTTGAGAGCTGGTTTACCCTAAAAATTCCCATCATTTGCAGGATGACAGCAAGAGCAATCTCTTTAGGCTTTGCTGTCTGCACTTCACCCAGTTCCTTCAAAGTCCTGCTACCAGTGATCATTGTCCAGGAATGATGTTCACACCCCATGTTACTCCTTTTTTTTCCCAAAGGAATTCTCCTTTTGGAAAATTAGCATAACCAAATCTTCAGGCATGTCTGCTAAGAGTTTCCTGGGCTGCATGAATCCTTAATTGTCTCATTGCCTGCCTGAAAGATTTGGATTCTCTTAGTCCAAGGTGCAGAAGTCCAAAGGGAGGTGTGGTAATTATCTTCTAATAAGGAGAAGGAGGCAATAAATTCTCCATGTCTGCTCCACAGAGTGGAAGTTTTAACAGGCTGAAATTAAAGGAGGGGATATTTAGTTCAAACATTAAGAAAAGCCTTTATAACTTCAAGGATAATGAAACACTGGACTGGATTTCTGAGAGAATATCCCTATCAACAGCCATTTTTAAGCAAAGACTGGGAAGAAAAGTGTCAATTTTAACATAAATAAAGTATATTCTCTTCTAAAGAATGTGTGAATTTGTGTGTAGGTGATTTGGATGAGTTCTCAAAATCTCCTCCATCCTGAATTCTGCTTTGCTCACCAAAGGTAGATTTCATTGGCTGTTTTTCATAGTTCTGCAAATAAGTTTTTTGATAATAGCATGCAGTGCAAAACTGGACTTACCCATATAGGCATTTTACCTGATTTTTACTTCTATTTACCATTTTACTTTTAAACCCTATAAAAACTCCGTATTTCCAGCTTTTGATAGGTAAACAGGAAGCCTGCTTGTATGCTTCAGTTCTCTTTTTTTTTTACAGAAAGAAGATAAAAGAGACATAAAGCATTAAGTCTGCAATTTGGTCACATGTATATTTCATAAAGGCAACTTCCTGACTAATATATGGAAGGCTTTTGCAGGCAATCTTTACGAGGCACACTCTGCTTGGTGAGTGAGGAGCCTGCATTATTGATTTTAATAGAATTCTGCAGAGTAAGGATAAATTGTGGTAATGCTGCCTAAGAAGGTGCTGCTGACTGAGGCTCAGATGGCTGCTGGGATATATTCCATGGCCAGAACGCTGTTTTATGACCAATAGAGGCAGCAATTCCATAATGCACAAGGTCCAAGTGCAATAAACAGGGCTTTGGTAGCATAGATTTCACCAGGGCTTGGAGCAATAAAAATGTTTACGATGCTGAACATTATGGTGGTCTATTGCTTGGAAAACATGCAACAATAAGGAGATTGTGTTTGCAGCAGCACTTTAGGATGGTTTTGGTTTGCTCAGAGAAGCTTGCACTCACATTCTAATGTGTGTCCAAACAGTTTCTTCCATGTAACTTCTCCTGTTTTCTCTTTATAATAGAGAATTGTGTTCCAAATTGGGGTATGGAATGCATCTCTCTGTACAGCTGATAATGCCTACCTCAAATAACCCCCCTGCTCTGTTTGGGGTGAATCTTTGTCATTTAATAATAACCAGTTCCATCTGCATGGTAAATGTCTATTTGTATGCTCTCCACTCTCTGCCTGAGCAAGATGTTTTACCTCAGCCCTTAATGAAATCAAACTTAGCTCATCATGAAAGAATTTTGGTGACATCTCTCTAACATATCTCCAAATGAGGCAGTGTCAGGATATCATTACACCTGATTTTCATTTATACCCCTTCCCATTACACTCCTCATTGGAGCCAGATAATTAACAATGACATTTAATATGTTAAACCCATTTTTAATTCTGAATATTAATATTGGTCAAGGTGAGAAAAATGCTAAATGTTGTTTAAAACACCTCCTAAATGCTGTTTAAAACACTGGTTTGTATCTGTGTGGGTATATTTACACACCTGAAAGTACCCAAATGTTGGTGTGCCTGAAAGAAAAGGCTGTGTTGGGACTGGTGGACCCATCTCCACCTGCCTGGAGGGCAGGACGAGGGCTGGAACAGCAAAGGTGCAGTCAAAAGAGCAAAGGAAAGGTTTGTGAGAGTCCCAGTGTGAAAGGGAGTGGAGTGGCCAGATGTGCTGTGTGTTCACTCCTGCCTCGGGGTCCAAAGCAGGCACTGCTAAATAGAAAAATACCTCGAATGGTTGCATGAGACAGATGAAGAAAGAGAAGGGAAAATCAGCCTCAAATAAGTGATTTGCCCAAAACGATGCAAAATTTACTGGCTGGGTCATTACAAGAACCCAGGTTTCCAAAAATCTTCAAGACTCTGTCTTGGAACTGAGAAACAGCAGAAGTTAAATGACCCTGAGTACCAAATTCTGCTGCAAATTCTAAAATCTAGTCTGTTAAAACAATAATTTTTCACATCAAGTGTAAAAACACTTGGAAGAAAAGAAATTTTGCAGTAAAATTTGATTGAACAAAGCTTCTTTGTTCTTGCTTTATACCTATTACTCTTTTTTTTTGTGTTTGGTTTTAGTGTTAATCATTTATGAGGAAAAAAATAGCAAGGAGGGAAAGAAAGAAAATTCTGAAGCAATAAACACTGAATTGATGGAACATAAAATTCCCATGTATTTCAGCACAAATTGCACATAGCAACAAAGTCTTCTGCATTGCTGTTGCAGACCTTATTTTTGTTTAATAAAGTTTATACAATCTGTCAGTTTTTAAATTAACTGCATGACTGGCTCCAACTTCAGTCACGACATTTTAAGACCATGTAAACATAATCATTGGCTGTGAACGGAACACAAGGATGTGGAACTGGCAGAGACTGTAGGGAATGTGAAGGAAAAACTTGTTATTTTACTGACAAAACAAAACAGAAAAAATATATTTTTAAATAACTTCCCTATTGCTTTTCTTATTTTTTCTTTTTTTTTTTTAAAAAGGCATTTGTAAAATGCTAATGTATTTTTTTTCCTTTCCATGAAGATATGGCTGTTTAGGCTTAGTTTGAGCTTTTGATAGTAATTTTTCACATTGATTTTCCAAATTGTTTTTCAAAACTGTATGACATTGCTGAAAAATGAGTTCATGAGATCAGAAATTGCCTCTCAATTTTCTAAGTGAGGAGAAAAAAATGAAGGAAAAAAAAGAAAAGGCCTGATTCTTCAGATTAATCTGGACATTTGCAACCATGGTTTGTTAAGAATATATATAATTAAGTTTGAAAATAAAGCAATTAAAATGCAAATCTGATGTGACTTTCCAGACTGGCTCTATTTGAGGGGCTCATCTGGAGTTAAATACAAATATCTGAGGACAGCACAGATGTGAGAAACCTCAGCACACCATGGCTTCTGCAGAGTGATAAAAATGTCTTTTTCTGAGCCCAACTCTGCTCCCTGGCTCCTGAGAGGCTGCACTGCTCAGTCTGTGCTTTACACTGAGAGCCTGGAGGTTTTCAGGTGGCAACAGATGTATTGCAGATCTTCTGGGAGGGCTGAGGCTGGCAGGGAGGTATCTGTTCATTCCTTTATCACAGACCCTGTCTGCACTGGGCTCAGTCTGATGGGAATGTGGAATAAATTCCTGGAGAAATCACAGACCACTGCATTCCTCCCTGCTTTTTGCTTCAAGTGACAAGTGTGGGTCTAATTATATATATATATATATTTCCATCTGAAATTCTTAATTGCCGAATAGCTTTTGCCCTGGAGAGAGGATGAGAGAACCAAACCTGATGGGTCTCAACCATGCAGCACTGGAAGGGGCTCAGACACAGGTGTGGAGAGCCTGGTAAAAAAATCTGTCTGGGGCAAGCTCAGCCAGAAAATGCACAGTGGAATGAAAGACAAACACAGACTTTATGTGACCAGATGGGGATGGAGTCTGGTGGGCAACAGATTTCCTGTTAGAACTTTGGTCCAGCTCATCATGCAGGGCCTCACAATATTAAAGTCTTCAGAAATCATTACTTTAAGGCATATATTGAATTTTCTTCTTCTTAGGTTTCAATGTATGAAGGCCATGCTTACAGAGAGGAGGAGAAAACAAACCAAGAACACGGAAACTATGAAATGTGGGCTTAGAATTGCAGTGATAATTATTTTTGATTGAAAGAGTATTTATAGATATTCCTCTCATTGGTGTTGCTATAATCCAGAAATCACTTAACTTCACTGGGGAATTAATAAGATTTTTTTTTTTTTAATTGAAACCTTTTTTCATCCTCCTTTCAGCAGATTAGCAGGATTAAAGTTTTCAAAATCTGTTGGAAATATGGTTTAGAACTGATGAGCTAAATCCTCAGATGATATAAATCAGCTCACCTTTGGTGATTTCAGTAAATGCTGTGTTAATAAGAATGATATTAAATCACTGTGGGAGAGGTGAAAACAGAATATAAGAGTTTGTAGGAGAACCAATATCAGATTACAGGAGGGACAGGCGTGGTTCATGCTTTTCCTACAGAGATCTCATCTCCAGACTGGGAGCATTATAAACACTGTATTAGTTCAGAATATCTCCTGAATTCCTCCTGGGAACTGACCTTAAACCTTTGGAAAGAAACAGCTCAGGATTTTTTAGTACCACCCATGAGAAGCCTTCAGGGTGGGAACAGCTGGAATTTTCCACATCCTGTGTGCTGAGGTGAGAGGTGGGAGCACACCCTGCCCTAGACAAGAACACAGGGTAATGGAAATAATCTAACCAAGGCAAGATAATTATATTTGGAACAATTAGTTTGTCTCAATATAGGTGTTTTATGCCATTTCAGAAGCCCTGGGACATTGAACTAATTTTTATTAGGCTGATAGGATGAAGCAATGAGAGGAGCTTCTCTGGAGTGGCAGCTGCAGTCTGGATAGAGTGTCTGGTATCTCAAATAACATTACAATCCTTTAATAACATTTTAAATAATATTTTAATAACATATAATGTTATTAAATAATAATGCTTTAATAACATTACAATCAGAGCTTACACTTCTGAATTAATGCTCCAATAATTCTGATGTTTTATTTCACTGCAAATTAAAATGAGAAACATTAATTCTATGGAAAACTGTGTCACAACCATCCATTTTTGTTCTTGCCCTTTATTTTCATCAATGTAAATGGAGAAAAGATTTTATTTTAGACTTTATCATGTAAAAGCTTGTTTCAGTTAACCCCAAAATTCACTGCTGATTATGGGTAACTTTCACTTACTCAAAGGATCCTGGAGTATCAGGAAGTCATTTAACCTCCCTAGGAGTAGCCCAGGTCATAGGAAAGATGATGAGGATCCTTGGGAGTTTCTAATGATATGCACCATCAGACATGGAAGTGTTTAGTGTAATTTTAATGGCATTTAGACTGCACTGACTTCTCCCAAAGGACCAAAAGTCGTTCCATAATCAGCATTTTCTCCCTCAGACCTGCCTAGTTCAGGTTAGCTGTATTCCTGGAAAACAGGGAACCAGCAGTTGGGTTCCAGCCTCCAGCAGAATCCCTTGCAAAGTCAGACTTGGCCAGGTGTGGATCACAAAGAAATCTCTTTTTGCCCAGTGCCTTGTTCCTGCAGAGTTTATATATTTGGTTAATATATTTGGGTGTTATAAGTCTGTGTAAGACCTCAAAATCAATTGTAGAGAAAGCACAACAATGTTATAAAAGCAACAGGAGATTTGTTACCAGACCAGTAATGGAACTTGATGGGAAATATACCTCGCAGACAATATAACATTTGGCAGAGAACATGAAAACCAATATGAAACATGAATATTTTTATTGATAAATCTGAGCATTAAGATTTTTCAGTCCATGAGAATCCTTTGTTGTGAAGTGGTTATAAAAGTCAGAAACCAAAATTGCGTATTTCCAAAATGCAGGATGCTTATTGTACACCAAAATAAATTGTGTACTGGTTAGAAATTTATTTAAGTCCAGCTTTTAAAGCCTAATTTGAAATTTTCAATGGAAGTGGGGTCATAACTGAAATATTAACAAGGACTTAGGAGAGGCATCAGGAATTTGTAGCTGCAGTCACCACACCTGGCAAGGGTACTGGATACTAAGCAAAGGAAGGGAAATATATTGTTTACCCATGCCAGTACAGACATTCTAGAGTCTAAATAAACCATGATATAAGAATAAAAATATAAAAGAAGACACCATTAAAATTTGTGTCCAAATAAATAACATTATTACTATTATTATTATTATTACTATTACTATTAATATTATATATTATATATTATATATTACATATTACATATTATATATTACAGATTACATATTACATATTATACATTACATACTATATATTATATATTATATATTACATATTACATATTACATATTATATATCATATATTACATATTATATATTATATATTGTATATTTATTATATATTATATATTATAATAATATTATATAATAATGATGATGATAATGATAATGATAATGATAATAATAATAGTAATAATAGTAATAATAGTAATAATAGTAATAATAATAATAATAATAAAATAATTCATTTGGAAATGTCCAAGAGATTAAATTAAATATATATATGCATAATCCACATTCTCTAGAGCTGTTGCTACTCTCTGCAAATGAAGTGTGTATCTTAAGAGAATGACACTTGCTGTAATTACTAATTGGGGGTTACTTCTATGGAGAGTAATTTTATATCCATTTAAATTTTCTGAATTATTATGTGTTATTGGGTCATTGTATCTATCTGCTGTCATATTTCACTTGTCACAAGGATGAAAGCTACATGGTCATTCAGAGAGGAAAAAACCTATTTCCATCCTCTTATTTAGCTGTGTATAATTTTCTAGTGAAGTGTCAAAAACCTAGCCCAGAGATAAATAATGAAGGATATAATAGCAAAAATCAAGATTGAAAAGGAAAGGTGTGGAAGGGAAATGGGAGCTGAGGCAGAAAGCAGCATGATTCAGCCTTCAGACCCCGAGAGCTGTCTCCTGGGGGATGAATCCCATGATGGAGAGGAGGAAGAGTGAGGAGGAAGAGTGAGGAGAAAGAGTGAGGAATCCTCCTCTGAGGAGGAAACAGCAAAGACAACGAGTGATGGACTGACCACAGCTCCCATTTCCCATCCTCCCTGCGCTGCTGGAGGGGAGGAGGGAGAGAAACCAGGAGTGAAGCTGAGCCCAGGAAGAAGGGAGAGGTTGGGGGAAGGTGTTTTCAGGCACAAAAGGATCAATGTGTGTCCTCATGGTGCTGTGCTAAAAAAATAATGGTTTACTAAAAATACAGATTTACTGGGAGAAAGAGGCTATTTCAGATTGCCCTACTTCTGCTGCATATTGGGCACACAAACTTTGCCCACAGAAGGGGAATTTGGATGAAAGAATCTCTTCATGTCAGTGCAGAGCTGGTTTTAGAAATGAAAATCTAGGGCAAGTGCTCAAGATTAAAGAATTCTGACAATGGCTAATTTACATAGCAGAATGAATCAGCCAGGGTTTGAGTGAAAGAAGGAAAGCACTCATACCTTCATATGCTCCTGGAAGCTCATCCCTCTGATGGCCAGCATGGCTATAAATACACCCAAGAGCAAAACAGGGATCAATGGCCTTTTCCTGGATAATATCCTACAGAACAGGTGAGTCCTCAGTGATCAGAAAATATAATTTATTCAGGAATTTGTACAGTTGTCCAAATCCACAAAGTAGGAAAGATGTTGATGTCTCCTTTTACATAAAACTGTTGCAAAAGTGGAAGATGTGACCTTCTTATCTAAGGTGACCCAGTGGAATAATTGGGATATAAACCCAAGTAAGTTAAAGCTTGGAGAGTGCTCCATCCTCTAGGCAGCACTGTCTGCTGTGGAACACACACTCCAAAATCATGATCTTAATAACAGCATAGACAATTTTGTGTAGTTCTTTATCCTTTACATTCACCAACACAACTGAAAGGGAGAACATCTGAATAACTTCAGCTTTCAGGGTACAAACCAGAAATTGGGCAGCAGAGAACAGGGAGGTTTCTGTTCCATGTAGCCAATGCCAGTCTTGCCTCCTTTTCCTCCTAAAAAAGATCACAGATACTGAACATTTTCTCATTATTATAACATTTTCCACTGCCATTCCAAATTCCCTTTACATAACTGTACTGGTTTTGACTGGAAAAGTTAATTTACTTCATGTCAGCTTTTCTCATGCTGTTTTTTACCTATCTGCATAAACACTTGTGTGCTGTGCTGGGACAGTGTCCACCTCTGGTTTCAGGAAGGAACACAGACATGAGAGGACTTTGCTGCTGAGTGCTTTCAATTTTATTAAATCTTGCTGGACCTCATGTCAGAAAGTATCAATTTGGTGACAATTTCTCTTCATATCTGATGTGCAGGAATTACCATCTTTTCACAGGTTCTGAAAAGAAAAGCAGATGTTACAAATATACAACGTGGAAATTAAAATTCTCTTCAGGATTGCCAAAATTTCCAGAAAGGTAGAGAGGGAATGAAGAGGTCCTGGAAAAATAAAAGGCTGGAAATATAATAAATGACTGCAGCTGGTTCAATACTTCATATTCTGAATTTTCAACATTAAATAAGCTCTAAATAAAGCTTTTAAGTCCTTCTCCCCTTTAATTTTTTTTCTTTCTCTCTGTCAGTTTTATTTAAGCCCCTAAGACTGGCTGGATCTAAGAAAATACAAACAAAATTTGGTCTTAAATCATGAAGATGTGAGTGAACTGTGAGCAGTTCAATATCTGTGAGATTAGAACTAAGCACTTTTTCTTTTTTATGGGGGGGATCCAAGTACTCATAATGTTGAGAATTGAAGGAAATGAATAAACATAGTTCAAATTATAGAAAAAAAATCTTTTATAGAAGTGCTTAATTTTCTTCCCTTTATAGAACTTTCATTATTATAAGTATTAATAAAAATAAAATTGTTTTACCTATTCAACCTTTTTCTCTAACTGCAAAAATTTTCTTATGTAATTGCCATTTCTAAATTCATTTAAATGGCTAAACTATTAATGTAATGTATCTGTTTTGTCTATATATAAGGTTACCATTTGTTTTATTTAATTTTCCGAAGAGTAGTTCCTATCAACCATTTTATTTTCATTAAAATGAGAAAAATATGACTGCCTATTTCTGCAATTTAATTATCCAGCTCATTTTGTAACCTTTGCCTGTAGCTACTTAGAGACAGGGATTTATTTAAAAGCATTATGATATTATCTTGTCTCTCACCCATCAGAAAATCAGTTTAATGCAAAAGCTTATTGTTTCCAGGACACCTTTTGGGTGGTTTGGTGCATCTTTGAGCTCAAAAGATTGTGAACTTCCATGAGCTGAGCATCAAACCAGATGAGTTTGAGCAGGTGCTTCCTTGGGAAACCAGGCTGTAATTTGGATTTTGTGCTATTTTGCATTTTTGGGGCACTTTCTGTGTTGTTTGGCACAGTCCATAGCTGTGTGTTTTGGTGCTGTCTGTGCAGGGGGATGCTCAGTGAGGACAAGCCCACATCTCCAGCATTAAGTAAAGCTTTGTGACAGGTTGATCCTGCACATGCTGCAGCTGGATCCCAATAACGGTGTGGGTACAACCTGTAAAACCCAGCAGAATTACATTCTAGTTTGTACTCTTACTAGAAAATCAAATGGTTCTGTTTCCATGGAATTGATACTCGCCCTGCTGCCTCGCACTAACAGGTTTTCTTTTATGTGGAGCAGGTGGCTAACACTGAAAAACCTGTTTTCGTGGTGGGAAAGATTTATTGCCCTCAAAACTGATCTCAGAATATTTGCAATTGGTGAGCAACTGCTGTGTGAGAAGCAAGGTAGATAAACAATGCAAGCACAAAAGGCAGAAGGAAAAATAGCTCAGCTATTTTGTCTTGGGAACTCATTTTTATAAAAAGGCCTTCCAGTTCCTTATATAAAATCTATTGAAAAAAATTAAAGCTTGTAAATGTCTTGTGACATCCTTGAATATCTTGAATCCTTAATTGTTTTAAATTAATTATAAAAATGTATGGCTAAAATAATCTTGGATGGTCTCCAGCAAGTCTTTTTTACTGTATTTTAAAATATAACTTTTGCTCATGGCTCCTGTGGAAGAACTGGAATGTCCATCACTAATTATGTGTCCAGTTATGTTTTTCCTTCTTGACTGAAATGGAAAGAGGGAGACACTGAGACAGGAGGCACTGGGGCACTTTTCTATTCTTCCTCCTTAAAAAACTACTTTGAATTTGATGGTGCTTTGATACAAAACACTGGCTCTGACATTTATTTAAAATGTACTGGCAGGATTTGACTGATTTCCTTGAGGCATTACAAGCTCACATTGGCTGTTTGGTTGATGAGGTATAACATGAAATTATAGGAAGAAAAAAAAAAGTAAGCTATAATTAATACATCTAAACCAGATTTAACTTTGCTTTCAGTACAGCTGATGTGATGTAGGTTACAGGAGTTTGAGTTTTCCTCCTAAATTTAGCCAAGATTTAAATGAGATATTTGTATGAATGTTTTCTAAGCTCCATCTGTAATCAATGGTGAAAGGAAGCACTGAAGGGTCATGTTCCAGGTGTAGATAAAATCTATCCGCTCTCTTTTAACCTGTTTTCAGATTGATTTGGGCACTTGCTGATAACTAATTTGATCCAAAACTACAGAATTTAAGAGAAGGGACAGATTCTCCTTCCTGAGTGAGAAGTTAACCTTGGCCCACAGGAGGAAACTGGAGCAGAGCTCTGCAGAGTTATCTGAGCTGGGGTGTCCTGCAGCCTTTGTGCTGAATTAGGGTGGCAAAACTCGAGGTTCTGGTGGCAAAGCATTGCCCCTCAGCTGCCTACAACAAAAGACTTACAGCAGGAAATCACATTTTTTAATTCCACAGAGAATCTGAGGTTTTTTGTGGGCCTGGACATGAATAAAATGCATGATTGAATAAAGTCAAGAGCTTGCAGAAAAGAAAATAATCACAGTTAAGAGCATAATGGGGTTTTTTTTTGCTTCTGGGTTTGTTTTTTGTCTTTTTTTTTTCAGAATGTGACTTAAGCTGCCATCAGAGGTTCTGCACACTTCCATTTCCTTGTGTGGAAAGGCATATCCTTCCCATCTTCATCCATATTCAAACACTAATAAACAGATGGTCAAATTAAGGAGACCCTATCATCCAGAAAATTAAATGAATTAGAAAATCACCAGAGCTTGGTTTTCCAAAACATTCCTTCTTCCATTAAAATAAACACACCAGCTTACTTTCCCCTCTGCTTTTCTTCCAAACACTTTCAGAATCACGAGATCAAATAATTAAGCCAGTGGAAAATCCCTTGTTGGTATTAGAAACAAGCTCTACTGGGAGGAAGACTAAGATAACAGCTGGTTATTACAGAACAAGATATTTCATTACACTGAGCATATCTACTTAAGAAAAAATAAAAGTCAGACTTTGAACTTGTTGGATCAATGATTACAGTGGTATTGGAGCAGACTTGAATAGCTGAATTCTGCATTGTGGGGAGAATAAGGAGATATTCTAATAGGATTTTCTTGTTATACAAAATTCAGGTTAGAAAACAATTAACAAAGAAGAGAGGATCTTCTCATGCTCAAAGCAAAAGGCAGGCAGTGAGGAAATTATATGAGGGCAGCAATTAATCTCATCCCATTAGGGCAGACTGGTGACTGTACTCTAGAACAAGCTGAAAAACAGAATGCAGGCAATTAATTTTAGGAGCTGAACAAATCTTGCTCTTGTCCATAGCTACCTTGCCCCAAGTCTTTTGTCACCCAAAGAGCTGCAAGCTCTGTGTGGAGAAATCTGGCACTCCACAGGGCATGGGGATGGCATCTAAGGTGTTTCTGTCACCTCAGTGGCAGCAAGGAAGGGCCAGGAAAAGCACTGTGAGGTGATCAAGAGAAACCTGGGAGATGTTAAGGAGAGAGAATGACTCCTGCAACAGCTCCCCTGCCAGCCAACACTTAGAGAGCAGCATCAAATGATGGCACATCTGCTCAGTGGGACCCTTAAACAATGAATTATAGTAATTTTAAGGAGTGAAGCTTAATTTTGTGGTCAGTACCAGGAGCAGTAGCAACACGTGGATAACCCCTCCAAATCCTCCATGACTCACCAAGCGTGAGCTTTTCTAGGTAACATTTTTTTCAGCATTTTATACTGTCACCCTCTGTGCACCCACTAGCAGGGGCACGTGGGGCTCTCCTCTTTCTGCATGGGAGGCCTGAAGAATTCTCTGATCCCTTTTCATCTCAGTCTCCAGAATTTCAGATATACTTTTGGAAAAGATAACATTCCTTTCTTCTTTTGCACATTTTTTTTCCTGATTTCTGAGATTTCTGAGAGCCCTGAATATACTGTGCACCCTAAATAAAGACAGTGAGTTTATCAATTAGTTGATGTTTGAAAATCAATGTGTTTACCTCCCTTTTGAAACATCCTTTGCACTACAGTCCTCTTTTCTTCCTCTCATTTGTAACAACCTCTAATATCCAAGCTACTGTATGATAGTAAATGTATTACTGGACCAGTCTGACTATTGGTATTAAAACTTGTACTGCTGTGACTCCTCCAGCAGCTTTCACACCTTTCCCTGGGACAGATAATTCCACATGAACACCATCAAACATTTTCTGGTTTTTCAGTGATCTTTCACACTGCCCTCACCCTCCTCTAAGAGCACACAGAGGCTGCTCTTGAATTCAGCAACTTGTGCTGGGTCATTTGCTTTGAGCATCCTCCCTTTCTGTCCTCCTGCTCAACTTCTGATGAAAAAAAATGAAAAAAAAGGCTCAGCAGCATTTTGCTCTCCAAAAAATATCAGTGCTTAGCCTTTCATACTAGTGGGGTACTTGAGGAGACATAAATTATCTGTGTTTATCACTTTTCCATTTTTGTCAGTGTTTGAAAACTCCACCATGTGATGAATCTGGAAACCCCTATTTTTAAGAAAAAACCCTCAGATAAAATTTCTTTATTATCCAACATAGTTTTATGTTTCATGAATCTGATGCTGTAGAACAGCCCTGTGACTGCATTAAATAACTAATGAATCTCTTCATCTAAGCTGTTCAACCTGAAATGATTTACTTTTCATCATTTACCCCTCTTTAACCTCTTCCTTGAATTCCTATAACTTAACATAGGTAAATAAAATTAGACATTAATTTTTAATGAAAATATTCCATGGCAAACTGGGAACTCAGAGGGCTTGTTCTGAAAATGTCAATGCAAAACATTTTGATATTTCTGATGTGAAAGGTTTTGTTTCAGCACTTCTATAACTGAGAGTTTTATTTTGGAAAAAGTTAACTGCCACTTTCAAAAACTCAATGCTTTCACACTCTTTTTCCCCAGTAAAATCAATTTACCAGATCCAATACACGTTCATGAGTAATTTTGTTGTTTATAAGGCTGAATTTTTTAAAGTGATTTTACTTTTCTCAGAAGAAGAAGCACTGTCTCAGCTATGCTTTCTGAATTACTGCTTCTGCCTTCTTCCTTGCAGTTTGCTTGTGAAGCCTGAAATCATTAGATACACAAAAATGTATCTAAAATCTCCAGGCTGCAGCAAGGCCTGAGAGTTCAAGGTACCTCAACTGATGAGCAGATGAAGGGATTTATTTATTGAAATAAATCCAGCACCAAAACAAGTACCTGTGTGGCTTTCCAGGGGCTGATGTTCTGGTTTGTCCATTACTGGAAAGGGAAGGTAATGAGAATATTCTGTTCTTTATGGGTAGCATATGGCAACCTGGCAGCCTTAGCCATTTGTTAATAGCAATGAGTGCTTTTATATCCATTTAAAATGTAAATCCTCAATTTTTATGCTAAATCCAGACATCTATTGGTTAATCTGTGCTGACCCTGCAGCAATCAGGTTTGGCTTGCCAGGTCAGCAGCAGAATTCCTCAGCAGCAAGGAGAGATGGATCTGCTGAACTTTCCCAATTGGCACAGTGAAAGCCATGAGTTTTAGGTGTCGTTGTAATAAAGGAAAATTTGTGTTAAACCTGCACATCTTTCAGTCCTGGGCTCTCTCTGGTAGCACCACACAGCAAGGACAGTATATTTTTCCTTTAGATGTACTTTCCTCTTTCAACACTCAGGAGGATTCCTGCACTTGTCTTCTGTTCAGACACAATGAAAGTGAGGATGTCAAAGCCCTTGAAGCCTTTTCCTTGTGAAGTATAGAGCTTCAGAAAAATAAAAATTGCTTCTGCTAAATACTTGCTTCTTATGCTTTTTCACAAACAGATCCCTGGCCAAACCTCCAGGTGATCAATGTGATCCTTCAAAACCATTCCTCAGTGGCAGACAGTTTGAATAAATGGAAGTTAAGGACTCAACAACCCAAAGCAATTTAATTTTTTACGTGCCAAATGAAATATAATTGCTTTACTATATCTACTCTACTAGATTTTGCTAGGCCCTTAAAAAAAGAAAAACCCAGGGAAATGAATGTTTTAAAAGTGCTTATTTACCTTCAGAGGAATTTTTAGAGGAATTTTTAACTAACAGCTACATTAATTATTTTAATTTAGCCAGCACAATGTAGTCTATTGGTGTCTCAAACACCTGACTTCCCATTTTCAAATGATTTCAATATTTTCATAAATCTAAATCAAACTTAATATTTCTCATTAACAAATTCTTGAATTAGAGAGATTAATTTCTTATAAAATCAGACTGAGAAAATACAGTATTTTTTGAAAGAGGATCATACCTTTCTAACTCTGAAGCACTACGAAAAACAGAGAATTTGGAGATTTTTCCAGAACCCTGAGGCCTGATAATATTTCCCAAAAATAGGCACCAAGAAGAATGTTCATAGCTGAAGTACAATGACCTTTTTGCTTGTTGTTTATGGAATAAGGAAGAAAGAGGAAAAAAACAAAACAGAGAACAGTAGGTGTTTTTGAAAGTAGAAATTTAAGAAATATAAATAGTTTCGCTGGTTGGCTCAGCCAAATACTTGTTCATGACCTGTAAAAGTCTTTAAATGTTTCTGAGTTTTAGTTCAGTTACATGAGCAGATACAATGATGAGAAGGAAATGATCTCTGGTGATATTTTAAAATTAAATTTCACATCCATATTCATAGAAGAAGCCTTTTCTGCAGTCAGAGAGAGGAATGTCTTGAATTTGTTCTGAGCCAAGGAAAGCACTTGGGTTTAAAATAAGAGGCAGAGGGATGAATTTGGTCTTCAAGCTGGGTGTCTTCAAAACAATTTAATCTGAACAAACACATCACAGTTCATGAGAGGTGTTTCTTTATTGCATTTATAGATGGGCAAACATTTAATGACTTGAAAAAAAAGGGGAAACAAATCCTCCTCAAGGCCTTGGCTGGCTGAGATTCATTCATATTAATTTCAATAATTTCATCATAAGAAGCTTAAGAAAATTCTGCTTGTATTAATGATGTATTAATCTAATAGATGGAGTTCACTCTGAAATGTGACTAAAATCAAAGGAACTGGTCCAGTCCAGGGCAACTGAAATCTAGGATAAGTACAATGATTTTTAGAAACTGCTTGGCAAACCCAATCTTTGTTGCAAAATACCAAAATACAAATCAAAAATCATATGGACACATAACTTTGGAAGCTGTAAAAGAACAGAAGCTTTGTTGGGTGATGTCAGGGCATGCCAAGAGTGCAGAAAGGATCACTCCAAAAGAAAGGGCAAAAATGACTGATATTTCTCTGAGTCATAGGGCTTGTAATCAATAGAAAATTTATCTGGTGGCTTGACCCTTTTATATTTACTCCTTCTTTTAATTATTATTGTTTTTTATTTTGTGCCCCCAGTATGCTGGAAAACAGAATTAATGGATTTATTTCTATTCTGCTCCCAGTTTTAGTCCCTTACCTCAAGCTGCACATACTGGCTATTTTATTTTTCTAATGAGGGACCTCTCTAAGTGGGGCAAGCAAAGACTAAACTCTCTTGTAAAGGGCAGGAAGGAGTCATTGAATAAATTACATTAATTTTGCAAGGAGAGATAATATATCTTATTAGATCAAGTCACATGGCAGAAAAAAACCAGAAACATGGCCAAACATAACCAGAAAAGCCTTCTGACACTTTCTCATAAATCTGACATCAAAGGGTAGCTGGTGGGCTGCATGTTTAAATCTCACTAAATTAGATTTGTGTTCTGATGTTGTCAGGCATGACATGATAGTTAATCTAGGGTTAATAGTCACCTTTTCTTTTTGCTTGTGGTTTATTCTAATTATTTCCTCCTCCATAAACTCATAATTTTTTTTTCTTTATCTAAGTAATGAGCAAAATGAATATTCATCTGCCTGAAAGTGATTTTATGATGATAATAGGTTTATTACCTAATGTTGGTAAAACACTTAGAGGCTCAAAACTGCCACATATTATCATTATTGACAATAGAAACAACTCTAGTGATGAATACCACTCTTTCTCGCTGAAAATGGGCTCTAATTTAGATTAATTGAAGCACCTTTTACATGTTAATCTGATTTCCTGTATCTATTGAGGGCTGAAAATAAATGTTTTATTGTTTTAGCATATTCACTGGTAAACTCTTTAGGACTGGGACTGTGTTTTACATATTCATCTGTGACCCAGAATTGTGAATCATGTCAGAGTCCCTTGGTGCTCAAATTGTAAATAATATTATCTGGTAATTATATATAATAAAAAAGTTTGCAGTAATTTCTTTGTAGTGACTTGACCCCTATAACTTCTCTAACTTAAATTAAAAATGTATTTATGAATTGTCACCACGGAGTGTCACCATGAGCTTTTTATACATTATAAATACACCATGATTAATTGTCTCTATGCATTTGATACACTGTAATTTATTTAGGATTAATGGACTCAGCTCATCAGTAAATGCTGAGTTCCTCCATATTTCAGGAATGCCTAATCCATTAGCTGCACTGAAGGTTATCTGTAAGAATAAATCAGATGCTTGTCAAACATTGTGCTATTCAAATTGTTTGCACTCAATAACATCAGCAAAAACCCTATTGTTTAATTTGTCACAGTTTAAAGGAGACTTGAATTGCTTGGAGTTCTCTAACAGGGGGATTATTTTTTTGGCATACTGTCCCCAAAATGATAAACTGTGTGCATGTTTAATTATAAATGATTCTGCATTCTTCATTAATAATTTGTAATATTACTTTTACATTTGCAGATATTCATGATTCTGGGAAAAAAACCAAAACAACACCCAGTGAAGTCCACATTTATTTATTTAAAATTATATTTTAGAAGCGCAATAACTTCTTTCAGGTTTAAGTCTAGAGTGCATATCACATGGGAAAAAAAAAACCCCACAAAACTTAATGGTTAATGAATAAAAATATACAGAAGAGATGAAAATTGGATAATTTTCAGTGGACCAGGGAAAGTGCTCATATTTTATATCAAATAATATAACAGATGGAGGCATTGAATGATAGCTATTAAATATATTATGTACTCATTAGGTTTCTTTGCTCTGTATCACACACGTGAAGATGTTAAATATCAAAACCTTGTCCCAAAGCCCAGGGGAGCTAAAGAAACAAGGAAGGGAAAGAGAGCTGAGACTCTACATTTATTATAACAGTATTTTGGCATAAGCACGAGCAGAGGCTTGCCAATTTTTGGTGGCAGCATCTGAATATTTTATTTTGAATTAAAAATTACTTTTTCTTGGAAAAGAGGTTCTGTGAAACCCTACTTTTAAAATAGGGACAGGTGTGTGAGAAATGGGGAGGGTTTGTGGAGACAAGTAAGGAATAGTGAGTTTTAGGGTTATTTCTTATTCTGTAGCTGGCAGACACAAACTCTTTAGGACAGGTTTCTGTTGTATCATTCTTCCCAACTCCTTGCTTAGCTTTTCCAGACTCTCATTCTGCATTTGGATCCAGCAAAAACAAATACTGATGAACTCCTGAGTATATCAGGAGGGGATTTTTCAGTTCAGCATGATAAAATCATGTCTGGAAAAGGGAAACACGGTGCAGTGACAGCTGTTAGTCAGCTTGTGTTCACTGACTGCTTCCACAGATTCTGCAGAGCAGCATTAGAGGGCCTTGGGTGGAAATTGAAAGTAGACACTGATGTCTGTCCAATGCTGGCTATAACTTTACAGACAGCCATAATGACCCTGAAGCACAAAATTTATTTTATCACCTGTCTTTTATAGAATTTGGCCCAAACACTCTGTAATTTAAATGCATAGACTTATGGTCAGAATAGCTCCTAAACCAATGTAATGTTGGCAAAGACATAAATCCAGTACATACCCACTGGTTCACAGCTTTACAGAGGTATGAAAAGAACCTCAGAAAGACTAAGATAATGTGAAAAAAACATTCACTGGTCATGCCCAGATATTCCCAACAGAGTCTCACAAAGATAAGAAGAACCAGAAGCCCTCAGATAAATTTTCCTTTGAGCTAAAAAATAATTAATTGACAATAAGAAGGGGAATTAAAAGTTTCCCTTTGTGTTTAAAGATATTTTTATGCTCCCCTGAAAGCTGGAGGAGCAAAGATAACTTCTTACTCTTCATGGACTGCTCTTTGCAGAGCAGGAGGCTGAGCTGGCTGCTCAGAGCTCTTCCTTGATGGCACAGGCAGGAGAATGAAGAATGAACAAACCCTTGGCTCTCACAGGTCCTTGGCTCTCCCATCACTCCATACCAGACTCAGCATAGCTGAACCATCAATGTGGAGTTGGGTGAGATTGATCTGCAGGAATAAAGGCAGGTTTCTGACTGAGGATGATGTGGATTTCTTGCTCAGTTCTATTGTGTGTTAAAAAAGCCTCCATGGAGTCTAAAGTGAGTTTAGAGGATTTGCTGAGGTGTTGATCTTACCTTTATCAGGATGAAGCTAAGCCTTGGTGTGAAGTTTAAGTTGCCATTTGGGTTCTTAAACATTGAGAGGTATCTTGCTTTGCAGGGAATGAAAGTCAAGCTATTGGGCAGCTAAATTTATAGGCAATTTATCCTTCCCCAAAGTGATGAGCTGTTTAAAACTCCTCAGGTTTAGATCTGTGTTCAGTAGTTTCCACTTCAGTTCTGGGTGCTTTTCTTTGATGCCAATGAAGTTATTGTTTCCTACAATCTACCCATGCTTGGCCTTTGTTTTACATATCAAGGAAGGAGCACGAGTGTCAAAACCACTGGGCTCTGTCTTCCAGAAGAGTATAAAAATATCCAGCCCATCCATCAGGCTGGGCAGAGCACAACTCGGTTTGTCATGACAACAAAATAATCTGAGAGCTCTCTGATAATGATTCTAATAAATGCCTTGGTGCATGAGAGGCTTATCAGCAAAACGACAAATTGATAAAAGAGAAGGTTACACAAGAATTCAAATAAAAAGCTTTCAGTCTGTGTCAAGTATTTCTTCTTGCCTGGTAACAGCTGAATAGAGAGAAAATGAAAGAAATTTCAACTGCAGGATGAAAACCACCATGGAGAAAGAAACTGCTTTACACCATATACAAGGAGCACTTGACTTGAGAGCAGCTGAGGCTCTCTGGGGAACAAAGGAGGGTTTGCTTTCACTGACTCAGGGCACATAACCTTGGCCACAGAGTGAGGAGCTGAGGAAACATCGAGTGAAGCTTCCAGGATCCAATTCAGGCATTGAGATTAGATGCTGGAAGCAACATGAGCACCCTGTACCTGCTCAGCTTCCTCCGAGGGTACTGCAGCAACACAAGGATGGAAGTCAGGTTAAACTGGGCCAAATCAGGTATTTTATCTAGGCTTGAGAATCCTGAAGTAACTATTTAAATATTTTTATATTTTTCTGCTGCTGTAGAGTTAAAAACATGGTGTTACTATAACTCCTAGCTTGGGATTGCTGAGACAAAGCTTTGGTGGCACCTGAGGCATCAGGGGAAAGCAGGACATGCTGCTCAAAGGTTATCAGGAACTTGATCTCATCAATGCACCACATTATGAGGAAAGAAAATATTTGGCACCCAGGAGATAAATGCCAAGATGGCCTTGAGCTGTAAAGAAAGCCACTGTGTTCAGACTGTTTTAAATTTTTTGGGGAAAATTTGAAGTTTGAATACAGAGTGAAGCTTTTCTTGTACTCTTATAATGTTATTTCTTTCAAATGTTTTTTTAGCCACAGAGAATGTCTATTTTGTCTATTTCTGTGATATTCCCATAAACATTTCAGTGTGACATAGGCTTTTTGATTAAAGGTTTTCAGTTTTGCCAAATATTTACAGTCTCTGAAATACCAATTCTGCTCCTAAAACATCCAAGATTATATAATCTACTTCTGCTTCTTATACTACTTCTCTAGAGGCCATTTGTAATCTGCCCTTTAGCTTCTAAATTTCCTGATGACAGGGGCAGGCCCTGTTATCCCCCTGTTTTGCACCTTAACTCTCCATCCCAATGGAAATTATTTTCCTGAGACTTTTCCCTAAACACAAATGTGTAATCCACCAATAGTCCTTAAAGTGCACTCAGCTTCAGAGGATCTGAGACTTCAATATCTTGGAAGATCCTGCAGCTTTGGTTTTGGTAGAGGTTGTTTGATTCTCTCTTCCCCTCTATTTCTTTTCCACATTTTGTTGTAGAAAGGTAAGAATTCATTTCAAGTGGTTGAAACGTTGTCTCTGATGTTTTAGTTGGTTCTGTATGGCAAAAACATCTTGGTTTTAATGCTGACTACATTGATTTAATCAAATGCACCAAAGAGGCAGTAAAAGCTTGTAAAGCCTCACCACATGTTTCTCATTCCAGATTTCATGTGTTCACTTTTATTAACAAAAACACCACTTGTATTGTCCCATCTTCCTGGGACAAGGAGAAAAGAAAGAGCCCTTCTGCAAGTATTATGTGCACAATCTTCCACCTTTTTATGAATTACTCCATTTTCAAATATAATTAAAAATAAGTGATAATTTGATTTGTTTTAATGAACATCTGGAATGGTGTTTCCTTCTGAGATTCCAGGAGTGGTGACTTTATCTAATGCCTGAGAGACAAGGTGTAAGGTGGCAATTTCACTGGGTGGGTAGGATCAACAGGTGGTGCTCCAGGAGTGTCAATGATCCTGAAGCCTACTCAAACATAACTTTATTCACCCCCTGACCCTTTTTAGCAGCTGTACCTGCTCTGTCAGAATCCAGCTGTCAAACCTGCACCCCACCCAGCTCTGCCTTGTCCTCAATAGGATTTTCCTCTGTGCTATTATGTCAGGAAATGTGGGAGGGACAGTGGGATACATAATTGTGACAAGGAGAACACATCCTTCATCTTAGTGGTGTTTTTACCAGAATTTTATTTGAGATTTTTCCTGCTAATCCCCAATTTCTGAGAAAGAGAGTACAGATGTGTATGGTCTTTCACACTTAGTCTTAGTTACCACCTGGTAAAACCACTTGATATGTGAGGTTATGAGATCCTGTAGAACCAAAGATATCAACAGAGGTGTTTTGGGCCAGCTCTGGAACCCTGTGAGCTTCTCTGTAGTCCATTCTTACCCCAGGTTCTTTTCAATGGTTGGATGGTCTCAGCTTTCAGCCAGCTGTGGCCAAAGATCTTAAAGGTGTCTTCCAACTCAAACAATTTTGTGATTCTCTACATTTAGTAAATACTACAAATAGCATCTTATTGCTGAGCAGGGAAGTGGAAAATTACAGAGAGTGAGTTTCCAGAAGGATGTCTAGCAGCTTCTGTTTGTACCAGCAATAAAGTCTGTAAATAAAGTAGCAGCTCTACATTTGCTGAAGTCCTGAAGCCCAAGGAGAGACCAGCTCCCTGTCTGAGGAGACTTTCAATCAAGTAGGATAATCCGTCAGATGCCTGTGATTGATTTTTGTTGCCCAAAGCCTGTTCTTGTTGTGTTAAATAATGTATCTGCCCTGGGAGACAGGCTGTAATTCTCTCTCTGCTGGAGCTGAGCGTTGTTGCCATCTCCCAACTGGGAGCAGCGACCTCTCTGACAGCGTTAGACACAAAAATCTGGGCAGATTGCAGGAGAAAAGTGAGCACACAACATTTCCTTTGTGTGCCCTCCCAGCTTTCAGCAATCTGCAGCTTGGTTCTTAATGAACCTTTCTTGCATGAATCTGTCTGACTCCTTAATTAGGTTCTCCATAGACTCCTGAAGGAGGGAATTGAGCAGTTTAAGTGAATGACATGGAAATAAGCATAAAAAAATCCCAGAGCACATTGTGTGCTGATGTACACAGGAAAGAATCCTGCAGGCAAACCATTTTGGTGCCCTTGTTGGAGGACACTTCATTCAGTTTTGCTGAATGGAGCCATGTATGGGAAAAGATGGGATCCAGCACTGTTAGGACATCTTATTCTGATCTTCTTTGGGCATTAGCCCAAGATTTATGGGGCAAATATATTGGCCAAGTGTGATAAAAACATCTCAGCTCTTCTGCATGTTCCACTGTTGCAAAGTACAGCAATGTGAAACTTAGGTTTTAGTGTCTATTATATATTTTTTTCCATTTAAAGTGGAAATGAAAGCAGGGAAGTAATTCAGAGATAATTTCATGAACCAAATTACTTTTTGTGCACATATAGCAAAGTACACTAATGTAAATTCTAAGCTTAGACTGGATGGTTCACTGAGAAACAGTTTAATTTATCACATTAATTATGTAATTAAAGCATGAAGGAAGCAATGGTTTAATTGAATACAGGCAATGTTTATTTGTTCACACAGGTATTTTGTATCCTTGTAAATTCATCAAATGAAGAAAATGTTTGCAACACTATAATTGGATGGCCTAATTTATCCTTTTTTTAACTACCTCCAAATATATAAAAGTTGTTTGTTTATTCATGCCTGGAAATTGAGTAATTTCTTTTTTTAGAAAAAGGTAAAGAGTGCAGCAAAGTTAATTCTTATCATAGAAATCTGTTCAGATATGCAGAACATACATTCATTTATCACCCTCTATAACTGTGCCATAAAGTAGCACATGCTTGATTGTAATTCTAAAAGAAAATCTTATCTCCAAACCATATGCTCTCTGTGATGCCCTTATGCAAATTGTAATTTTTTTTCTCACAATACTCAAATCAAATATTTTTTCTGAAAAAATGACAAAGCAGTATATTGGTTTTTGCTTTCATGTCTCACCCACCCATACATAGATATTTAGCAGTACTGGCTGTTAATGGGATGTACAAATTTCTGTGGGATAGGGAGGATGGATGACCTTTCAGTTTCATTATTGTACAGTTTATTTTACTTCATTTATGCCATTATTATTTTCACAATGCTAACCAGGCTGACATTACCTTGCAGTTCTGTTCTTTCATTCTTTCTTGAGATATAGTAAAAAAATTAGATTAAATTGTTAATGTAAAAGAGTTTGCAGCAGCAGGAGTTTGGATTATTGTTTTTCCTTGTTTTCCACTTTTATGTTCATTATTGTTTTGATTTAAATTCTCCTGCAGAGACAGTAAAATATTTGAAAGTGCAGGTTAGGGAACTGACAGGTAGTCTATTCATCAGATCCATCCTCCACTTCAAAGCTCAGTCTGCAAAACATGGTGTGAACAAATAACTTGAGGCTTCTGAGTAGCTTTCAGTGGAGTTAATGATCTCAGTCAAGTGACTGGCACGAGCCAGAGCTCTCGGGGTAGAAGCAGAACTCTGCCTGTAGGCTGGTGAGAGGGACACCTGGGCTGCAGGAGGCAACAGAGAAATGAACTCTGAACCCCAGGCTGAGAATCCAAACATTCTTGTGCAGTCTCTTTCCTGGAGAGGGAGGGGATGAGAGAGACTGGGGATGAGAGAGACTGGGGATGAGAGAGACTTAGTGCAAGATGAAGAATAAGATCATCTTGAGGAAGGATTGCCATGCCTATTGCCAGGTCTGATCATGACAAATTATTTTTTACTTTTTCTATTCCTGTTATTTTAACCTCTTGTTTCTCCCTTTAACCACATCCTACTCTTTTTTTCTCTTTCTGTCTCATTCCCTCCATATTCTCTGCTACTCACAGCTGTGTTATCTCTGGGGTTGTTGGCTGTTTCCAGTTTCCAGACTTCTCACATCTCTAAAATGTTGTTGAGAAAAAAATGCAACAAAGTGAGGAGCTGATACACTGAAGAGTCTGAAGGCATCAGAACAAGTATTTGAGAAAATGGCCTCAAGTTACCCCAGAGAGGGTTTAGATTGGGTATTGGAAAAGATTTCTTCACTAAAATTGTTGCCAAGAATGGAGACAGCCTCCTCAGGGAAGTGGTGGAGTCACCATCCCTGGGAGTGTGCAGAAGACGTGTGGATGTGGCACCTGGGGACGTGGTTCAGTGGTGAACACAGTGGTGCTGGGTTCAGAACTCACTCTGATGGCCTTAGAGGTCTTTCCCAACCATAACAATTCTGTGATTCTGCCTTTTGGACTCTGCACTCCCATGTCCTCCTTAGCATTGGAAAATCTTGATGGAGCTCACGTTTGCCAACTGATTAACTGAACAAGAAGTGGCATTTTGGAGTGTTCATCTGGTATTTTTATGAAGAATGGTTATTAGTCTGACAGAATTCAAGCTTTTTCGTCAGTGATTTGATAATAAATATGAATTTTGTGGATGACAAAGTGACGTAGCCTGCAGTCACTTATAAGAGGTATCTGTTCAAACAAATTTAGTTTTAATAGTGCAAAGACATGTCTTACAGAAGAAGGAATAAAAAGCAACCTGCCCATGTCGGGGACCATTTTTGGGAAATCAGACAGACTGAAAACTGGATTTGGAGTGGATGTGGTCAAGCAACCCCACCCCAGTTGTCCACAAAAACAACTGTGATAAATCCTCAGTTCTATAAAGAGATAATTATATAAAAACCAAATTTATCTTTTTAAAATATCCCTGTTGAGGATGAAAATGGAATATTGCTTCCAGTTTTAATACCTTTGTATTGTGTGTGAAGTCTTTTCTAATTTTCTGTTCCAGTCCTACCTATGAAATGAGCATCTTAAGATTGTGTATATTCCCACAATGCACAATTTTATTTTATTAAAAGTCCATTTCAACACAGACCTAAAATCAGGGCCATATTCAGAGATGTCCTTACTTTCTCTAAAGTGTTTCACTAATGACTCCCAGATGGCAATAAAACAATTGCCAGGGAAAACAAAATGTAATAATATTGTCACATAAATGAAAAGATGCCACAAATGAATGCATTTACAGAAAATACTTGAGAGCAGACAAGTGGCAATTGGTTTGCAATGTCTCTGCTGGGAAACTCCATACAATTATAATTAGTGCTCTGCCTCTTATTATTCAAACTTGGTTGGGAGATTGACTGCAAATGATTTTTTAATGGCTTTGGTTGCGTATTTTTCCTTTGTTATCAGACCATAACAGCGAGAAGAACAGTATTCTCACTGTACTCAATCTGCCAATGTGTCCTTTGTACCAGATGGTTTTGGCTTCAGCAAGCTAAATTTAAATCATTAAATTATTGCACTGTATCCCACGTTATCATCCTGACAGACCTGGCAGCTAGGAGTTGTTTTTTATCAGTAGGTTTTTGTCCAAGATAAGAACTTAGTCAGTAGGGAATGATTCAAGTTTAGCCAGTTATTTACTTTATTGGTGCTTCCTTCTACCACTCATTCATATTTCCAGCTTCATCCAGGCCTCCTACTACACCAGGCTGTTGATTATTTCTCTCCTACTACACCAGGCTGTTGATTATTTCTCTCCTACTACACCAGGCTGTTGATTATTTCTCTAAGTGGGAAGAGATGGTGTTGACAAAACAGAGGATCAAAAAAAAATTGTAGGTGATCAATTCTTTATTGTTCCCGTGGTCCTTGATGCTTCCCAGAGTGAGGTCACCTGGGGAAATAATGGAGCTAAAGAAAAGATTAAGGTAGTTAAGAAAAATGAGGGGAGTAATGAAATTCTAGTCCTTTGACAGGTATGAGTGGAACTGATTATTAGTTAATAATGACTAAGTGCATTTGCAGTGTTTGCTGTAATAACCCAAACAATATGAGTCCCCCTGTTACTAAAAAAATATTAGAAAATATTATAGATGCCTTATTGTCTTAAAAATTAGAAATATCAATCAATTTTCAGGTATTTATAGTACTATATTAATCACTAACAAACCATGATGGGCATTCAAAAGTGATTTTGAATTTTTTTTTTTCTTTTCTGCTATATAAGAAAATCATTGTATATATTTGTTAATTGTAAAGGTTTGTTTTCTATCTTTTTTAAAAAATGGAAGAAAACAAAGAATGAAAAATCCTATCCATCTTTTCAGGGAAGAGTATTTCAAGTATCCTTTTATACATGCTATGGAAAGAAACAATGTATGCTCTGAAATAATTTATTAGAGAGACAAAATAATGGGACAGAGATAATCAACTGTGAGGGGAACTAAAACATTGGTGGGGAGAATCAGTGCAGTAAGTGAATAAGATTTGGTTAATGATGCAATAAAGAAACTGAGTAGTAGAATGGAGAAGACAATCTGAGAGAAACTTGTTTTGTGAAGAATGATGAAAAGGTTCTGACAGAGTGACCCACAGCTTGGATATTGACTGGAGGACTGGAGCACATTGATCACCAATACACTTCACCTCTGAATATGCACTAAAATCAGAAAGTGGTGCTTTTTTACATTTGGGAAAACAAGGACTAAGAACATTCTAGGAAATGTAGAAATAAAAAATAACCTGCACTGACTGAGAGTTTGATTTATGCTAAATAGAAATAGATGAGTTTTTGATGCACACCAAAGATCACAGAATCATGGAAATCATGGAGGTCAGAAGGGACCTGAGAGATCATCTTGTTCCACCTCCCTGCATGGCCAGGGACACCCTTCACTAGACCAGGTTGCTCCAAGCCCCATCCAGCCTGGCCTGGAACACTCCAGGGATGGAGCAGCCACAGCTTCTCTTGGCAAGAAACTAAAATGACTAAATTTGTAGAGAAACTAAAAAAAGAAAGAAGAAATTAAGAAAACCTTCCAGTTAAACTTCTTAGACTGAAGAAACCATGGATAAATCCAACTTTTAACCATCTATAAGGGTAAACAATTCATGATGATCATATGTCACCACTGACCCTGCTGTTATTGCATGTGATCTCCTTGAATTTAACACCCATATTTTTGTTGGCATACCATAAAAATGATATTCCTGAATATCAAGGGTCGCACTTCTAACTCCATATACCTCAGGTTTCTCTGTGTTGGAATCAGCAGCTCCCTGCACTGCTGTGAGAGAATGTAAATGCATCTCTAACTTGGGAAAGAAAAAAAGTTTCTGGGGAAATTAAGGAGAGAAGAAAAGAATGAAAATGCAAGTAGCAGCAGTGATGAAAGCTCCATCTTTATGAAGATACTCAATGTCCCTGTTCACTCCTTGCTCATATTGCCTGCCCCCTTCCATGGCATGTGACCATATGTTTAACAATTAGCTCGGTACAGATTTTTCTGTGCAGTTTTTATTGCCCTTATGTCAATCCTAGGCTGTATTTTGCATAACATTAGTCAAAGAATCAGTAGGAAAAGAAATTATCATTTTAATTGCAAATTTAAGTGCTGTGATCAATATTCCAAACATGCTGAGCTATAGTATCAGAAACCGTACTCAGAATAACATTTATATGCAGCTATTCCTTTCTGACAGATTTTCTGCCTAAGTACCGTGCCCAGTAAGAAAAAGAAGACAAACAGTGAAAGCTCTCATTCTGGGAACACACTGAGTGATCAGGAGAACAATGTGGAAATCAAAGATGTCCTGAGGGATGTGTTTGTCTGAGTCAGTTCAAAACCCTTTAAACTGGTCTTTCAAAAGAACATGATGCTCTTATTTGTTCTGTTTTGCAGCAATGTGCTGATTAACGCTTGTGCAAATTTTGAGAAATCTAGTTTGGCATAAGGATTTGCTTTCCTTCACCCCTTCTGCTCCCTCTTTATTTTTTGTTTTCTGTGGGCTTACAGCTGACTAAGCCAAGATCAAACTTAAAAAGGACACTTACAGAAACTTCGGTGCAAAGTCAGACAAAAAATATCAGGCCCCTTGTTCCTTGATATTTGAAGGCAGAAGTGTACAGCTTTCTCACAGCTTCATTTTTACAAAAACACAGTACCAATTTCTTTCTGGCATGAGAGATTTGCAGATCTGGAAGGGATTCTTGGGAAGATCAAACATTCCCAAAAAATGTGGGCAACTATATCAGAGAATCATGGAATCATAGAATCATGGAATCTTAAAATAATGGAATCCCAAACACACAGAATCATAAACAAATAGCATCATAATCTCACAGAATCACAGACTGGTTTGTGTTGAAGGGGCTTTAAAGCTCATCTTGTCCTAACCTCCTGCCATGGGGGCAGGGACACCTTCCACTATCCCAGGTTGCTCAGAACCCCATCCTACCTGGCCTTTGACACTGCCAGGAATGAGGCATCCACAACTCCTTTGGAAAATTTTCCCCAATACCTCACCACCCTCACAGTGAAGAATTTATTCTTAATCTCTAATCTAATCCTGCCCTCTGTCTGTTTAAAGCCATTCCCCCTTGTCCTGTCACTCCATGCCCCTGTCCAAAGTCCCTCTCCAGCTTTCCTGTAGCCTTTTTGAGCACTGGAATGTGCTGGAAGGTTTCCTGAAGCCTTCTCCTCTCCAGGTTGAACAAGCCCAGCTCTCTCAGCCTGACTCCAGAGAATCTCAGCACCTCTGTGGCCTCCTCTGGACTTGCTCCAACAGCTCCACACCCTTCTTATGTTGGAGGCCCAGATCTGGACACAGCTCTGCAGGTGAGGTCTCACCTGAGCAGAGCAGGGAGGTGGAATCCCCTCCCTCCACCTGCCCCCCCTGCTCTGCATGCAAATCAGGACACGTTTGGCTTTCTGGGCTGCCAGGGAATATTCTTCGAGGAACAAACTTAAAAAGAGTTACACAGCAGATACTACAGAAAAAGAATGTGCAAAAAATGATACTTTTTGAGTATCAACATCACAGTCTCTGCTGACCAGGTTGTCATAACTACCATGGTGATGATCATATATGAAAACCTCTCTACTGAGCAGCAAACACAAAGCAGAAGAGGTGAGAATAGTAATTTCAAACTTTCTTTACAGAGAGTTGTTCAAACTACCACAGATATTTTTAGTTGAAAACTCGCTTTACCAGAGGACTGATGCTGCATCCAGAGAATTTGCTGCTTCATTTTCTTCTCTGCCCTGATCTTCCCAGTGTAAGCAACGAGATTCACAAAACAGCTTCTTATATCACAGCAGGAGGGGAAAAAAGCTTGCTTCAAAATACAGCATGTCATATCATCTCTGTGTGAGTCAAAATACTGGGAAACTTACTCTCCTGTAGAATATTTACCTGCCTTGGACTGAGTTGCAGGTTTTTAGTCGGTTTTAAAGAACAAATGCTGCAGTCTGATATCTCTTACAGTGAAGAGCTCTAAGAACCTATTGTGAAGCACTTCAGGGGGGAACAGAGTAAAGTGCCATTAAAAAAAATAACAAAAAGGGTGTCAGGAAAACCGAGCAGAAAAAGTTAGACAATATTTTTTGTGGAAAGAAAAAAATACAAGAAATATTGTCTAGGAGAAGGTGTTCCTACCCATGGGAGAGGGGCTGGAACTAGATGATCTTTGAGGTCCCTTCCAGACCAAAACATTCTATGATTCTATTATTTTATGACAATTACCTGCATTGTTAGGTGAGGTTTGATCCCCAGGATTCTGTGATTGTATGACACAGCTTCTGATTTACGCATAGGTCACAGAAAGAGTAACTCACT
Organism: Parus major; assembly: GCF_001522545.3. NCBI lineage: Eukaryota > Metazoa > Chordata > Aves > Passeriformes > Paridae > Parus > Parus major. The sequence continues at coordinate 64,025,299 of NC_031771.1, forward strand.
AACTGTGGGTCTCTGTTCCTCTGGTGGCTGGATCCCAGAGAAATTTGAGTCTAATACACAGCTGGGGAATCTGGACTGAGGCAATATGCCAACTGCTAAGATGTCACACTAAAATCCACTGGGGGCCCATACAGAGATGCTGAACATCTGATTGCTGGGGAGATTTAAGACTGGGGGTGTAAATGTGCTCCCTGTCTAGGACAGGGCTAAAATCAAATATGTGGACTGAATCCTAC
>NC_031771.1:64028884-64030923 GCF_001522545.3 Parus major
TGTCTTCCCATGGGCTGGCAGGTGTTCACCCACCTCTAGGAAAGATGGGCTCCATCACCTGTTGTGGTGACTTGGAAGATAAATGCCTTAACTCCAAACGTGTCCCATTCCTCTTCCTTCTCTCTCCCTCTTCAGTATTCTGAGCTCAGTGTTCCAGCAGGTCCCTTTGGGCACTTGAGGTCAGCTGTGTGTCTGTGTCTACTCCCAGTCCCCAGCCAGCCCCAGCCCAAAGCAGCAGCTGGGAGCGCTGGCCACTCTCACTGCAGGAGCAGGAAGGTGCCAGGGCTGCCCTGCTCCACGGCAAACAGCAGCACAGCACAGAGCTGCAGCTCGGAGGGGCCGCTCAGCAGCACCCGGCAGGAGTGGGAGCTCGGCAGCACCGTCAGCTGCCAGTGCTGCCACTGGGGCAAATGTTCCCAGGCTGTCTGCACCACGTTCTGCACCCAGCAGGCGATTTCCTCCACGTCTAAGTAGGAGCCTGTGCAGAGGTTCTGCAGCAGGGGCGAGTGCTGGGCCGTCTGATTGGTCTCGGAGGGGTGGAGAAAACACGGAATGTTCCCCGTTTCCCTCAAGCAGCTGCACTCCAGCACCACACGGATGTTGGAGCACCTCTCTGGAAGATGTGTCCCACTGTACAGCTGCAGCCTGAAAGAATGCCTGGAGGGTGGCTGCAGGACCACAAGCAGCTGGTACAAGATTCGGTCCTCAAAGATACTCCAGGATTCATGGATGCCGTTCTTCCCGGTGGCCGGGTGCATCTCCGGCATGAAAGTGTCCTTGGAAAGCACTCGGCAAACGTGGAGGACGTCATGCATCATCTTCTTCACATCCCTGCACATGTCAGACAGTCCCTGCATTGACGATAGTTTGGGCACAGAAAAAAACCTGACATTGTGGCATTGTCCCTTCTCTTCATCATCTTCCTCCTTGCTGGCACAGGTGTCCTGCTCATAGCAAGTGCAAGGGGCAAACTTCATTTGCCAGGCCACCCAGCAGATCTCCAGGAGCATGACTGCTGCAGCAGCCCAGAAGAGACAGAGCTGCAAACCAGAGAGGAGTTGGGCTTCTTGTGGGGCCCTGATCTCCTCAAGCTCCTGCAGCAGCTGCTTCATCTCCTGGTGCAGAAACTCCTCACGCTGCTGCATCTGCTGTGTTGTGACCACACTGATCCGTAGGTCTCGTGTCTGCTTGAGCAGGATGGCCAACACAGCCACAAAGAACGTGATTGCTGCAGCCATGGCCTGGAGGAGATGGGAGAAAGGTTCATCAGCAGGTCTGGGTGAACAGGCCTGAAGTGACCACTGACCCTGGCTGGAGACAGCACAGGGCCAGTCCTGCCCAAGCCACCCTGATGGTCATCCCCTGGCTGGGCTGTGCCCCATGAAAGGGCAAGAGACACTTGAGCTGTCTCCTGAGGCCCCATCCCTGCTGTGCTGGAGCATTCCATGGAGCCAGGGGTACCTGGTGATCCCCAAAGCCTCTCTGGCACCCCTGGGAGCCCTGAGCACTTCTGCCCCCAGCCCAGAGAGTGGCACCCTGCCCTGTCCTGAAGGGCCCAGCCCTCACTCAGAGTTAGAAACACCCCTGTCCCATTCCCCATCCATCCCAGCCGTCCCTGTGCATGTGCACTCACTGCTTGCCCAAGTCCAGCTGCAGGGGGACTGGTGCCTGGTGTTGTCCCTGGGGATGGCTCCCACTGCCACCTGCTCTCTGTAGTGTCACAGCCACCAGAGCTGACAAGCCCCAGACTTCAACCCTACCCCCTGCTCAGTGGGTTCTGGGCACCACTGCACCAAGTCCAAACCCACTGCAGGAGGTCCCAGGGGGTCTCTTGGCAGAGCAGGGACAGGCCCAAAAGCCAGCCCAGAGAGCCCAATTCCCACTGTCCCCAGCCCCAAGGGCAGAACCTTGTCCTGTTCTGAAGGTCTCAGCTCTCACTCAGAGTTAGAAACTCCCTGGGGCATCTGTCCTGTCCCCCATCCAGCCCAGCCTTCCCCGTGCACTGCACACACAAATCACCCAAGCCCAGCTGCAGTGGG
>NC_031771.1:64032528-64034499 GCF_001522545.3 Parus major
GAACATCTGATTGCTGGGGAGATTTAAGACTGGGGGTGTAAATGTGCTCCCTGTCTAGGACAGGGCTAAAATCAAATATGTGGACTGAATCCTACATCTGTAGGTGGAATTAAGTGGGAAAATGTTGTCATTAGTCTTGTTTGGCTATAAGCAAGAAGTTACTGGGGTATCAGGGCCAAAGAGAAATTCAATCAAGAAGCCAACCAAAAAAAAGGATGAGTGGCATCATGTTCCGAGACTGTTGTGAAATTTGGGCAACAAGAAAGACTGCAGGGAAACTTTGATATGACAAATGAGAGATGTTTCACTCTGCCCATCCATTTTTCTACCTCTGAGAGTGGTGTTTTGCAAAACATACACCAGCATGAAGAGTGAGTCTGTTCTCCCCTCCCCTGCTCCTGGCCCTGCACTTCTGCTGCTTTCCTTGTATTGTCAAGAACAAATTGAGTCTAAGGACATGGCTTTCCAAGACATGGTGGTGAGACAAATTAATAAGCTGTCCTTTCTTTTCCAGAAGGCAATGTCTTCCTTCACACTCATCTTTGCTGTCCCCCCTCATCTGCTCTCCCACTGCTCACCCCGTATGTTCTGAAGAGACTTTTCCGAGGTGAAAGGGTGGAATACAAGCTCAGTGGATATTTTTTCTTCCCTTACTGGATATTCTGCCTTTTCAGTGAGTTACATTAATTCAGTAGAAGGTCTGACAGGTGCTAGAGGCAGAACAAATGGTTAAAAGATAAAATTATGTGGCTAGGAGTAGGGGAGAGCTGAGATTAGCTAGGGATGAGGCAGAAATGAACAGGGCAAGTGGAAACAGGGAGTCACAATTTGTGAAGGTGTCTGGTTGGTCCAGGAGTGTGTTCTGAAGGGCACTTACAGGAAAGATTGGGAAAGAGTATTTACTAGAGCCTGTAGTGACAGGCCCAAGGGCAATGTTTTCAAATTGAAAGAGAGTAGGTTATTGGATAATCTAAATTGGATATTAGGAAAAAATTATTTACTGAGAGGGTGGTGAGGCCCTGGCACAGGTTGCCCAGAGATGTGGATGCTCCATATGTGAAAATGTTCAAGGCCAGACTGGATGGGCCTCTCAGAAGCCTGATCTAGTAGAAGATGTTCATGCACATGGCAGGAAATTTGGAAGGAGATGACCTTTAATTACAGTCTGTAATTCTGTTGCAGAGCACATTCAGTGCAGGTAGCTCAGGGTGCAGCTGCAGTTCCAGCTGCAGGTAGAGCTCTGGGTGGCAGGAGAACCAGGCAGGAGCTCATGAACTGCTGGTCCTTGGCATAACAAAGGGCACAGGGAAGGGACCTGAGGGCTCCAGACTTTCCCCACACTAAATCTGTGAGGGTATAAAAACCCAGGGCTTCCTTGGTTCAGGGTCCCACCCTGGAGGCGCCCAGCTCAAGCTGTTGCTTTGTTACTGCACCAAGATTAAACAATTTTTGGGAGCTGTAGTTCTGTGACTCTGCTGTGGGAAACCTGGGCTGGAGGCAGGTGAGTGTGGGGTGTGTGCAGGGAGCCAAGGCAGGCACTGCAGCTGCCTGCTGGTGGTGTAGGTGTGACTGCCAGGGTGGCTTCTGGATGGTCTGACAGAGAAGATTCCTTAACAATTCTGTGATTCACCATTCCAATTAATTTTTCAGAATTTCACTTACAGAAATAACTTCATCTCACTGTTCCCCATGCACTGAATTAACCCAGGGGTTTGGCAACCCTGCAAACACCTGTCAGACCTCAGTTAGATGGCTGCTGGTGGAAATAGGAGCCAGGGAAATCTCAATTTGAACCACAAACTTTATTTTCACATGTAGTTCATGCTGCTTTGTGATAAGGCTTTCCTGGGTTTGTTTTGTTCTAATAAAACAGTGTCTCTGTCTTTTTAAAAGCAATGGCTGCTTCTTAATGCAATGAGATTTTTCTTAATAATGACACAGCAAATAATCCTGGAAGCCTGGGGGTGCAGT
>NC_031771.1:64038040-64044819 GCF_001522545.3 Parus major
TCCCCAGCCCCTCTCACCCCAAGTACAACACCTCTGGGCAGGAGCTCCCTGGGGCTCTCCTGACAAAGTGGGCAGCCCAGGCCACCCTGATGGTCATCCCCTGGCTGGGCTGTGCTCCATGAAAGGACGAGAGACACCCGAGCAGAGCGTCCCAAGGCCCCATCCCTGCCACACAACAGTGTGCCATGAATCCCTGGGCACCCAGAACATCCCCAAAGCCTCTCTGGGCACCTGACACCCCTCAGGAGCCTGAGCCCCTCTGTCCCCAGCCCCAGGCATGGTCCTGGCACTGACTGACTGATCCTGGCACTGACTGACAGACTCTGGGATACACTGACTGACCCTGGGATTCACTGACAGACCCTGGGATGCACTGACTGATCCTGGGATGCACTGACTGATCCTGGGATGCACTGACTGACCCTGGGATGCACTGACAGACCCTGGGATGCACTGACTGACCCTGGGATGCACTGACTGACCCTGGGATGCACTGACAGACCCTGGGATGCACTGACTGACCCTGGGATGCACTGACTGACTCTGGGATGCACTGACAGACCCTGGGATGCACTGACTGACTCTGGGATGCACTGACAGACTCCGGGCACAAGGCAAACACACGGTCCATGATCCCAACACAGATCAAAGCTGTGGCTTTTGAACTGATGGTTGCCCTACCTAAAGAAACATCACATGCAATCTCTCTCTGACCACATCTCTAAAACTTTGACCTTTGCAGTTTTTAGGTCAGTTACTTCAATGGATTCTATAAATCCAGTTGGGTTCTTACAGAAGTCTGATTTGGATTTACTCTAGAAAGAGATGCAGGTGGTCCTAGGGAGGATTTCTGGGGATGTTATTGTGTGCCTGAGGAATTTCAGGATCTCAAATGCTGTTCTTAGCCTGAAGGGTCAGAGTTGTGCTGCAAAGGTCTTTTCTGAAATGAGCTCCATTTAGCTTTTTGATTTTCTCAAGGAAAATGAAGAAATGTATTGGGCATTGCGTGCTACATAGTTCAAGTCTGACAGATGGACAGTTCAATCAACCAACTCTGCACTTGCCTCAAAGAAAAAATTTTGAGGAAAAAGAAAATAAAAATTGACAAATTCTGTTTCCTTCTGGTAGGCTTTTTCTTCCAGTTATCTAATTTCAGTTATCTTTATAAAATCATCTCTTACATATTTTTTTTTCCTGAATCAGATTAACCTAGCACAGTGTTTAATAATGAATTCCACTCAGCATGCCAGTAGAACAGAAAAGTTCTTTTGTCTGATCTTAGACAAGTTCTCTAATAGGTAAAAATGAGATCCACAGGGCAGAATATGCTAATAAATTATGAAAAGAATTTATTAGAATTTCTGAAAGGTATTTGACTTATCTCATAGAACATTTAATGCAGTTTCATGATTATCAGCCCTTTTCAGCTTGTTCTTTAGAAATGCATGAGGAGCTGAGGACAACATTTGCAAATCATTTTTGCATCTTAACAGACTGTTCCCATAAAACTGTTGCTGTTCTTTAACAGTAACTTTGATATTCAGACTTACTAGGAGGACTGCAAAATATTTAGATACAAACCCTAAACCCTGTATTAAACTCTTTTAGTTGTGTTAGGAAGCTCAGCTTTGTGGGTAGTATCAATTGTTAAAGTAGCCTGAAACAAACACCTGAAACTTCTGGATTTTAACTGAGTCCTGTTCTGTTCTGTGACTTATTTTGTCTGTTCAATTGGTAAAACAAATATGATGTGAGTCCCTCAGGAACTTCATCCTGTGAGTAATAAATGAATCTGCAGCATCTGCTTTATTGATGTGATGGATCAATAGCCAGCCTGATGATTGACACTATGTAAATCACAGCAAAATCAGAAGGTATACTACTAAAACTGAGATTAATGTCACCTATAATTAGGCATATAGTGATTTGTTATGATTGCTCTATGTCTTATTTTGTTGCCTTTTTCTAAAATGCAAATTATAAACAGGAATGGAAGAGATCTAAATTTAGGCACACTTGGATCTAATCTGCAGTTTTAATGTGGTAAATTTTAAACACTGAGAACATTTGGATGAACTTTCAGGTGGGAACATCCCAAAACAAAGGGGCTCGTGAGCTTTGTGGTTTTGGTGATATGGGTTGCTGATCAAGGCTCCTTGGGAATTGTAAAAATATTTGTCAGTACAGGACAGATGAGCCCTGATGAGCTAATTTTCTGCAGTGCTTGGATAAACAAAAATTTAGATGCCATACCACAGTCAAATGTGTTTATCAATACATATTAATACAGAGACATGTAAATATATGTCTGTATTTGTTCAGAAGCCTGAATAAATAGAGGAATAAATTAGGCAGCGTGATCTCTGCCTTACACTGTTAATGATAAAAGTTCTGGGGTTCCCTGACAGCTGCAGGATCAGGAAGAGCAGAAAGTGTTTGACTGCTGCCATTGCAGTGACAGCCATTCTCTGTCTCTCCTGGAGCCCTGAGCTACATAAAGTCCTTAGAAAAGAGAATCAGTCTGAGGAAATCATGCTGAATGAAGAAAGATTTAGAAGTTTATGTGGTCCTGCAGGTGTGCAAAAAATCTTTCAAACAGAAAAGTGATGTATTGGCCTCATTAGAGACAAAGAGGGACTAAGAACAGCATTTCTGAGAGTGTTTAATAATTAAAGGAGAGTTTTAAGTTGTACTTAATGGAAGGAATTAGCCAGCTGTAGTTTGGGCATCATTACCTAAAAGTCCATGCAATTAAACAGCAAGAACTGAGATGTCTTGAGACCAATCTAAACTCAGGTGGTGACTTCTTCCTTCTGATATCTGTGGATTCCAGTGTTTCTCCCATACCAGCAACCTACTCAGATGTTTATAAGTCATCATATTTGACTGAATGTGCTGCAAATCTTTTTATAAAGAAAACATTCATCTTGATAGAAAATCACATGAATCCTTGAACGACAGCTTTTCTTACCCAGTCCTGAATGGGCAGAAGTTCTTGCCAAGGCAGTGCTCTGAAAGGCTTGTTTGCAGATGATCGCATCTGCGTCCAGATGAAATTAAAATGGCAAAGCCATTGGGGACCAATTCATAGCAGATGACAAAGAGGAAAGAAACAGGGAAAATAAATTTAGAACTGACATTTTCCTTAATGACTGCTTCTTTGAACTTCTCTTAGAAAGAACTAGCTCTACTGCCAGGGGCTGATTTTTTCCAGGGTCTGTTGCAAAACTCAGCTGAATTTTGCAGCTGCTTTCAAGCACTAAAACCACAGGGCCTAAATATACAGACATACAATGATGAACCTCCTTATAAGTAATAATGATGAACAAATAATGCTAATGACTCTACTTGCCTTCTCTCAGTAGGTATCTGGGTTCACTGTGAAGATACCACATGTTCTTGTTTTTTTGTTTATTTTTATTAGCCTGGAGGACTTTTTTATTAATGTTTGCTGCACAGTCACCTTATGCCACATAGTAACTACAGGAAGTTTCTGTAAAAACTTTTCCCTGTACAGTGACATTTGGTTATCACAGCCACCTCTTTATGTTCTGTCCTACCCATAGTATCTTATTGGTACTATGAGTCAAATTCTCCACGTTCACTCTCTTATGCCTGAGTCTTCTATAATAACAATCTATATTCTAAGGCATCCAATCAATAAATTTTTGGACTTTTTAGACCAGAAAGCATAGAAAAAGGCTTTGCAGGAAAATTATGGCTTTGTAATGAAAAGCTGAATGTTTATCAGGAAAACCTTGGAAGAAAATGAAGTTCCATAGCTTGTCCCAGAGCAGTAAATCCTCTTATCCTTCTGTAGATAGAGCCTTGCCAAGGTATCCTATTTATCTGTGCTGGAGCACAGAAACCATAATCCAGGATTCTCATCCCACCTGAGAGTCACGAGGACACGCCTTTCCTAAATCATTCACTGTGCAAAGTGATTACTTAGGCACCTCTCATGTGCCACCTTTTTTTCACCCTTCCCAATTTGTACTGGGATTGCCAGCAGTGTCTTTACTAAGAGAGCAATTAATAAACTGGGACATTGGACAAAATGAATGTTAGACCCATCGGTGTTTGCTAAAGAGGGAGCTGCGTTACATACCCCACTCAGAGATTTTCCAAGTGATTTCTTGACTTCAGTCTTTCTCCTCTTGTGCTGCAGGATGTGTTTACCTGTGAGAAACAAGGGAAGAATGAGGTGTCTCTGGGCAACAGATTTGCTGGTTCACTTAAGCTCTTTGAAGGCTGTCAGTCTCAGAGGTGCCATTTCTGGGTTTCCAAACTCAGTGAGGTAAATTAGCCCATCAGGGCACATTTAATGGAGGCTCTCACTGCTGTGGCCTGTGTACAGAATTGCTCTAGACACAAGAACTGGATGATTGGTCTTGTGCCATCACAATTAGCAACAAGGAACGAGAGATTTCCGGGCTCATTTCAGATAATCTTTTAAAAATGTAATAGTTTGTATCAAACTCACCCAAAGCATATGAACCCGATTGCAAATGTCAACTGAAAATCACATTGGAACTTTCTGTATTGCAGTTTGCATCCCTGACTGTCTGTTGGTAATATTATGAAAATAATTTCTCCATCAGGGTGGTATGTCCATTTTGGGGCCTGAATCCTTTGTGCCATGGGATTGCCTGACAGTGAAAAAGAAAGACAAAGAAACTGAAATGAGAAAATCAGATGGCTTCTATTTGTGGACAGATTGAGATGTGAAAACTTCAAGAGCTCAATAAGGAAATGAACTACAGGAAAATATTTGTAGCCTGTAAAATTCTGAATTAGTTGATAAGGGAATTTTTGCTATGATTTGATTTGAATGATCTCTTCTGACTTTTCCAAACCCATAGTGACTCTTTAATACATTACCCACAACCCTTTTTATGCAGCAAAGCCATTAGCTCAGCTGTGTGATTACAGTGCCTGACCCACGCTCTGATTTTTCAATCATAAATACAGCTGCTGAATTTTGGCTCAAAAAGGGGCATTATAGAAATGTCAAAACTGGGAACTGAACTCAGACTGCTCCACTAAGTAGTGGTTAGAAAACTAGACTAAAACAAAATGGTTTTTGTAAGGATTTCTTCCATATTTTTTCTGCACTATTTGTTTTGCATGTACACAGCAATAGGTACTTCTGAAAGACTGTAAAAGGTATGACTTAAAAGCTGTTTTAAAGCAATGATTGTGCATTATTAAGTTGAAGTAGACTTTTGTCCAGCCCTCTTTAATCTAAATGTACATTCTCTACATAAGCTTGGATTTTTGCCTGCTGTTCTCTGTGAAGAGTTGTGCATTTTGGGATTTTCATCTGAACAGTCAAAATTAGAATTTTTTCAACACAGAGGCACATTTTGAAAAAAGATAGTTCCTGTTTGATTAGAATTTTCCTGAAAGTAGTTTGTATTGAGTGTCCCTGAGGCTGAGAAATGTATTGAGCTTCCTCTCCCATCTCTCACAGGAATATCTTATTGGATCATGGAATTTATACTGTTAGAAAAGACCTCTAAGATCATCAACTCCAACCATTAATCCAGCACTGCTAAGAGCCATGTTCACCACTAAACCATGTCCCCAAATGCCACATCTAAATGGTTTCTGAACACTTACAGGGACAGTGGCTGTACTACCCCAGGCAGTCTGTTACAATGCTTGGCCACCTTCTCAGTGAAGAAATGTTCTGTAATATCCAATCTAAATCTCCCCTGGCCCAGCCTGAGCTGTTCCCTCTCCTCCTGTCCCTGTTCCCTGGGAGCAGAACCCGACCCCCCATGGCTGTCCCCTCCTGGCAGGGAGTTGTGCAGAGCCAGAAGGGTCCCCTGAGCCTCCTTTTCTCCAGGCTGAGCCCCTTTCCCAGCTCCCTCAGCCCCTCCTGGGGCTCCAGAGCCTTCCTCACCTCCATTCCATTCTCTGGACTCACTCCAGCCCCTCAGTGTCCTTCCTGCCCCTCACCCCCCACAGCCCTCTCAGCTCCCCCAGTGCTTCAGCAGCTCCCCAGTCCCTTCAGCCCCATTTTCCTGCTCAGCTGGAGCCCAGGGATGACACTGGACACTCCCCAGGGATGACTCTGGATATTCTCCAGGAGGTGACACTGGACATTCCCCAGGGATGACACTGGACACTCCCCAGGAGGTGACACTGGATATTCTCCAGGAGGTGACACTGGACATTCCCCAGGGGTGACACTGGACACACCCCAGGGGTGACACTGGACATTCTCCAGGAGGTGACACTGGACACTCCCCAGGAGGTGACACTGGACACTCCCCAGGGGTGGCACTGGACATTCTCCAGGAGGTGACACTGGATATTCTCCAGGAGTTGACACTGGACATTCCCCAGGGATGACACTGGAAAATCCCCAGGAGGTGACACTGGACACTCCCCAGGAGGTGACACTGGACACTGCCCAGGAGGTAACAAAGGCAGATCCCAGGAGGTGACACTGGACAATCCCCAGGAGGTGACACTGGAAAATCCCCAGGAGGTGACACTGGACATTCTCCAGGGATGACAATGGACACTGCCCAGGAGTTGACACTGGACAATCCCCAGGGATGACACTGGACATACCCCAGGAGGTGACACTGGACAATCCCCAGGAGGTGACACTGGACATTCTCCAGGGATGACACTGGACACTGCCCAGGAGTTGACACTGGACACTGCCCAGGAGGTAAAAAAGGCAGATCCCAGGAGGTGACACTGGACAATCCCCAGGGGTGACACTGGACATTCCCCAGGAGGTGACACTGGACATTCTCCAG
>NC_031771.1:64045412-64046294 GCF_001522545.3 Parus major
GTGACACAGGCCGGGCCCTGACCCCAGCATGGGGGAGGCTCTGTCCGGCCTAGGCCCAGCCCTGCTCCCAGCCCAGGGAATGAGGCAGCCATGGGGGTCCCTGGGTGGGTCTGGGGTGACAGAGCAGGAAATCAGGAGGGGGAGGACAGGCCAGGCTTTCCCAAAAGAATGCCATTGCATCCCATGGGGTGACATTGCTGAGGAGAGGGTGGTTGTCTTGGTTTAAGGCAAATTTGAGAAGAAACTTCTGAATGGGGTCTCTCTAGACAGCAAATTCAAGCAGCCCCTCTCCCAGCTGGTTCAGAAAAATACTTTTTGGAGAAAAAATGAAAAAACCTGTTTATTAAACAAGCAAAGAATCCACGAGCATAGAAAAATTGAATAATATTAAACAATAAGACCTCTCACTGCCTGAAGAGATGGTAAATTCAGAAAGACCTTGCTGTGGAGTGTAGCTTGGCTCTCTCAGCCTCATATCAGTCCCTCTGGCTCTGAAAGTGCCGAGGCCGTGGTGGGCCACAGGTGTCAGCTCCTGGTGCTTTTCTGAGGCTTTGGTCCAGAGCAGGTTTGAACAGTTCCATGAAAAACAGAAAAAGTCCAGGGAACTTCTCTGCCTCGGCTAGTTAAAAACTAACTAAAAGCAAAGGAGAGCTCTGTCCCGCTGTGTGTCTGTGCTGCAGACAACACAGTCTGCAAAGGGATGTGGGGCAGTGAGTGCTCTTTCTGAACACAAACTGTGGCTTCTTCTTCCCCCCCTTCACCCTTGGAGCCAGTCTCAGAGGTGCAGAACTGAAGAGTCAGCATGAACAGGACAGACAGCTGGGGATACAAACATCATAAGGTCACCCCAGGACAGAGGTGAAGGAGCTGATGGGCTCTGCT
>NC_031771.1:64046449-64068949 GCF_001522545.3 Parus major
GGATGGACTGACAGACTCCTGGGATGGACTGACAGACTCCTAGGATGGACTGACTGGCCCTGGATGCAGTGACTGACCCTGGCCATCAGGACACAGTCCATGATCCCAACCCAACAGACAGACCCCTGGCCTTTGAACTGATGGCAGCCCTACCTAAAGAAACATCACATGTAATCTCTCTCTGAACATATCTCTAAAATTTTGACCTTTGCAGTGGTTGGGTCAGTTATTTAATGGATTCTATAAATCCAGTTGTGTGCATACAGAAGATGTCTTTTGGATTTGCGTATGATTTGGATTTACTGAACTCTGGAAAGATGCAGGTGTTTTCTAGGGAAGATTTCTGGGGAGGTTGTCATGTGCCTGAAGAATTTCAGGATCTAGAATGATGTTCTTAAGGTTAAGTGCCTGAGTTGTGTTTAAGATATTTTTCCTGTGTATCTTGATCCTTTTCTGGTTCTGGACCTACTTGAGTTCCAATTTTCTTCTTTGTCCTTGCCCTGATCTAATTGGACTGTATTACCACTTGCATCCTGCTTCCATAGTAGATGATTTGAAATCTCCTTTTAATCAATTTTTCTTTTAGCTACTTGCATTCATTTTAATTCACAATGCAAGTTTCTAAGTTTTTAAAAATAATTAATTTTTTTGTTTTTGTTGGGGTTTTTTGTGTTTTTTTTGTTTTGTTTTTTTTTTTGTAAAGTGACAGAAAGTGCCCTGGGGAAGTGTTTGTTTGCTTTTCCTAGTGTAACCTGACATGCTTTTTGTTATGTTCAGTGAGATCCCTCTAGGTTGAGAAAGAAAGTAGTTTTATCATATCAAGTTTGAGAGCCATAAAGAAAAGATCGATTTCTTATTTTTTGAGGAGACCTAACATAGACTGAAGAAAGATGTAAACAAAACTGAAGAAAGCGTAAGAGAGAAGGAGATAATTGTACATTTATATTCTTGATTTCCTTTCTTGTTCCTTGGCATTTTGTGAGAAAATAACACAAAATAAGCTTTTCATCCTGAAATATTTCTGTATACCCAGTTAGATTTTATCTTAATTCTAAAAGTGGGTTGCTCAAAATGTCAGTGTCTTCTGGTTAGTAAGTAAGGCTTGCATCCATATATTCATTTTAATGTTGAAAAGAGGAAGAAAACAAGGAACAATTTTTTTATATTTCTTTATATATATATATATTTTATATATCTCTAATTATATACTACAAGACAAAATATTCTATTTGGGTGATAGGTGAGGCAAGACCATACATTGTGATACTTGAGGGACAGAAGAGCTGAATTTCTGAGGACAAACAGTTGATGCACTTTGGTCTCAAAGTAAGACATGCCATAATTCATTCAGTGGTACAAAAATGTGACATTTCTATTTAATCAAGAAAGTGACACCCTCAGTGCTAGTCCAAGGTTATCTGGGTGCCTTCTTATCTCTGTGCTTGTGCAGGGGACAGCACAAATGAGACAGGTAAGGCACTGGAATTATCTTGGTCCAAATTCTGTAGACCTGATAATAAGACCTTAAATTTGTTATCTACGCTGGTGCTTAGAGTTCATACCTTGCTATAATCTGTGGGAAATTGTGACTGATACTCAGCTCAAGATTGTAGTCACTTAAATGTCAGTGCCTTCAACACAAGGTGGATGTCTAAGTTCCTTTTATTGCCAGTGAGATTCACAGAACAGAATTAATGAAGTTTTAGGGGTTATGCACATTTCATCACCTGAGTAGCTCCTTGGACTCCAGACTTCCCAAATCCTACCAAGTCTCTACTGACTGATGAGAGATGAGGCACAAAGCCCATTTTTAAATATTAATATTTTGCTTCTAACTGAGAATAAAATCCCACATTTGGGCTGAGTTCACTTCTTCCCAGTGCCATTTGAGATGCCCTAAATTATCCAAACCCCCAGAGTTGGGCTGTCAGGGTTGACACAGGACCCACAGGGCTCGAGTCCACACAGCTGGAGAGCAGGTGTCCTCTGAAAGGCACTCAAGAGTCTCCCTAATAGCACCAGGCAACTGTGGCAGCAACTGCATCATATTCTCTTGATCTGGCTATAAAAAGTAGTACAGCCATTTTTCATATCATCTTTTAACCTCCAAATATAGTCTTTCCTTTATAGCACATTTCAGACTAGTGTGTCATCTGTTATTAAGTATTGCCTAGGAGATGCTGAAAGAAGAAAGGAAAATGAAAGATTAAATAAATGAAAGTGGGAATTAAAAGGCAAGATGAAGAAAAAGGAAAAGTAATCAATGATTGGGAGATAACCCATCTCTGTCACTTTATTTTTATTTTAGGAAGGATTAATTGCAAAGGATTAAGATATTCCAGACTGCTAAAATGCTCAACAAATTACTTTTAACATTTGAAAGATGGAACAAGCAGAAATCTTTCTTGAAGGATGTGGGGGTAAGGGTCTTCTCTCACTCTTGTCTGCTAAACAGATTGCAAGGAATTATATCCTCAAAAGGGTTAAACTGATTATCAAGTATAAGTCTAGTACAAGTCTTTTTCTCACACTTTGTTCTCTGAAATAATCCTATTAAAATAAGAAAATTTATTGCATACCTATCTGCCCAGATTTTATCAATATTGAAACATTTTAAACAGAATATGTGATGAAATAAACCCTGCTCACCAATGTGGTAAAATATAATAGACATCAAAGCAGCTAAAAGCCTTCTAAATCAATGCTGTAATGCTGCAGCAATTTCTAGAACAGAAGGTGAAAATCCCCTTAATAATTGATAAATGAAGGAAAATGTATAGGAGCAGATTTATAGAATACCACATTTGCACTCTTAAAAGACCTTCATTATGTCATTAACACCACAGTGATAAAAAGCACTTCCATCATTCATCAACCACATTGTGTCTGTCCTGCCATTAAACAGATGGAATAATCCCCGATTCAAGTTCCCAAAACTTTTAGAGTACACTTACTTTCATTTTCTTGCCCTAGGCCAATCCATTTAACAACCCATTATAGCCAGGTCGGTCAGGTCTTCAAGCTGAATGTTATGAATAAGAAGCAGATTGAAAGTGACCTTTATTCTCCCTCCTCTTTCCTCTGCCAAAGCTTGGCATGTAACATCTGAGAGAATATAAAGTCCAAGGTTCTGTACTTTCAAGGACGTTCAGGAATTTTCCAGTACAGATAAATAAATAAATAGCTTCGATTTTGTGATTAATTCTTTCATCATTTCCATGGTTTATAATGTGCTGATAACTGACACTCAGTAAGACACATTTGCTTAGAGCTGCCTGTTCAATGCTGCCAACCATTGCTTGAGCCATTCTTTCAATCATTTCAACAACTCCCCAGCTTCTGTCTCCAAGTCCCAACCTCTGTCAAGAATATGTTTTGTAATGCAGTGTGCACAAGATGATACCTTCTAAAGAAGGAAGCTTGAGTTAATGAAAACAAACACATCAAAAGATGAATGTTCAGTTTTTGGTCTGTTTTTAAATATCTGTTTGCTTCTTTACTCGCAGCTGTTCCTCTGCACTGCCTAATGACATGTCTTTATCCTTCAGGTGTCCTCTGCCATCTGCCATTTAACAAGCTGACTTTAGATATGACCTAAAATTGAGGATATCCAGCTCATTTCCTTTTGCCATCCTCCACTTCTGTTTTGGGAACAGCTATCTAAGGAAATGGTGTAGGTGAGTGGAAAAATATCAACCCCAAAATAACCAAAAATAAGAAAGTTAAAGCTGGATGAAAAGAAAGGTAAAAGGAGAAGGAGGAGCACATTTACCTATCTCAGGGACCTGTCAGACTTTGGTGACAGTCTGAAATGGGTTCTGAACAAAGGAACAGAAGTCACCCAAAGCTTACTCCACTTTTGAGCTTCAGCTCTGCAGGTGGTTAAACTACAGATGATCTTGGATATCTGGCTGAATAAAAAAGGCATCTGTTTTAGTGCATTGTCATTGTCCCTTTGTTCTTTTCACTTCCAGCAGCCTTAGATGACCCATTCAGCTGAGTTTGGATTCATTCAATTGCTCCTTCTCATTTTATGGGGAACCTTGCAATCTATCATAGCTGAAATCACAGTGGTCTGCAGAATGACTGAAGGGCTGTGCTAAAACGGTTTTTAGACAGTAAATCAAATATTATCTAGCAACCAAAACCTGTTCTTCCAATCACCTCTTTACTAGGTCTTTATGCATCTCACATTGATTATTTCTTTCTCTTTTCCCAGGTGGTCACAGAACCATGATGTACTGGAGGAGAGTCTGTTCATCCTGTAATCTGTGTTAAACATTGCACTTGAAATGGCTGATTAGTGAATGTTCATTAATGATACAGATGAATTTTCATCTTGTGACTGGAATGATATTAAAATTATTGGAGACATGTATGTCCTTCTGATGGACATATGTCCCTTGCTGCATTTCTCTCTTTACGGGGATTTTTTATCTTCTATTTCAAGGGACTTGATTTTCTGTTGATTTATGTCTATTTTAGGGTCCCTTATCTCTCTCACTTCTGTTTCTGCTTTCAGAACCTTTCTTTCTTTCCTTCAGGGGCCTATTTCTCTTTGTTCTGTCTCTCATTTTCTGTGTCTGACACATCTGCTCCCGCCTCTCTCGATGTACAGTGTGATAGATGGAACATGACTGGAGAATAAAAGAAAGTTTCAGTTCTCCCAGCGAGTGGAAAGGTGACCTGCAAACATCTGAACAAAAAAGCGAAGAAAGTTTATTTTTATGTGCTGAATATTCTGCACAGCAAGAGACACATCACATTTAAAGACTGCACAGGAGACACTTGAAACACTACCTACTCCATAGTCCATCCCATTAAATTCTGTGCACAGTTTTTCTCTTGGTCTGTGTCTGTATACATATATAAAAAACCATCTCTGCTAATAGAGAGCCTTATTTGAGACATGGTAGTTTTCCCATTGTTTTCAAAGGGGGGTTGGATCCTCAAGAGAATTTGCCTTTCCTGCTATGAAATCAGTTCTATACCACCTGGCCAAAGAGGGAACCAAGGAATCTGATTCTTTCATATTTCAGATTTAGGATTTTGAGTCTCTTGAAAACATTTGCAGCAGCTAGTTTTATGATTGTGTTTCAAATTCAGAGTCTGCTTTGGGGAAATTGTAATGATTTTTAATTATTTTAGGGCAAAATAAGTACAGTAAAGCTGAAGTGAAATATTTTTATTCATGGATGAAAAAGAAGAAAGGTTTTCCCAACCAGATCTGCTTTTAGAAGTAGAAAATTACAGTGGGCTTTCCAGAAAGACTTTATTTTCTCTAATGGTATGTATATATCATTATCAGTTTTTGTTTTATGTGATATTTTGTTATATTGTGTTTTATGTGAGCAGGGTTGGAAGGCAGAGCTGCAAGGTCTTGGTTGTTGACCCAGTAGCTCAGATTTTGGGAGGTTTGAGAGTAAAGCAAGACAATCACCAGCAGGTTACTGCTATGGAGCCAGGAGGTGACCTTTGGCAAGAGCTGGAATCCCTGAACTCAGTTTCTTGGTGCACAACAGGGATTTTGCCAAATTAGAGCCATATGGGATCTACTCCCCTGGTGGAGCTGTTCTGGAGAACCCAGAAATCACCCATGCGATCTTCCTGCATATTTGAAAAATGCCTCTTGTAAACACCTGTCCCTATTTTGTTGGATCATCTGAATAAATACTGTTCTATAAAGCATTACCTTCCAGATTAATGGGTCAGGGTGATTCCTATTTTTTTTGTTGTTTTTCCTCTTGATTTAAAAACCGTTTCATTGGAAAATTGCAACTAGCTGTAATAGAAACTGCAAATTTGTTTCACATATGCCACCCCAGAGTCACCAACTGGCATGGTAAATAAGTAACAATTTATAAAGTGAATCTGAGAACATTCCCCAGCAGTTAACACATGGAAGGTATGAATATGCATGAACCATTTTCAGGTTGTTATGGTGCACATTTTCATTCTGAAACAATTATAAAAAACATTATTAGAGAGGTGTTAAATGTGTCAGAGAAGCATTTGGCACAGCCATTTTCACAGAGCTCTTTATTTTGGAGCATTGCTGTTTTCTTGTGACTGGTTTTTAATAAAACAATAAAATAGTAATGAGAAAAAAATTTTCTTGATAGTAATAAACTGATTTCCTATAAGAGGATTCAATTCAAACAGCCTGCTCCTGTTTAAGGTCTCATTCAGGAAATCAGCGCCTGTGTTTTCAGAAACAATCACCAAAGATTTAAACCTGTCCTTGCCTGTTCTTCACTGGATCCACTTGGGGTGAAATGTGCCAAATGCAGTCAAATGACTGAGAAATTAGTGCAGAAAGCCATTGTTCAGATAATTGTAAGCTCTGGGAAGTCTCTGGCTGGATAAACAGGACTGTGAGTCCTGCAGGGATGTTGGAATCACAGAGGACAGGGCAGGAGCTGTGGCCATTCCCTCTGTTGAGTGCCAGCAGAGATGGCTCAGGGTTTCTCAAGGCTACATTTGAGTTTTTAAACTTTCTCCCCCCAGCCCCTTTTTGTACACAGGAGGAGAGGCTGACATCCCCTCGGTAGACACGGAATGGGTGGGGATCTTGTCCTGCACTGACAGCAGCTCCCTTCTTTCCCTGCCCGTGCCTGGGCCAACCCTGCCGGTGTGCCAGGTGTCCTATCCCGGGCACAGGGTGGTACATGCCTTATCCTGTTGTCTTTCAAAGGCAGAGAGATTCCCTCTCCTTCCCTCACAGAGTGTAAATCTTTCCACTGCTTCTGAGACACCACCTCATAAACTCACTCCACACCCTTGGAAGCCTTCTCCTGATCTCCAGTCTAACTTTCTTATGGTCATTTAGGTCATAAGACAAGGAGCAATGGGTACAAACTGGAAGAGGGAAAATTCAGGTTAGATATTAGGAACACATTTTTTTCTGTGAGGGTGGTTGCCACACTGCAGCAGGTTGTCCAGGGAGGTTGTGGATGCCCCAGACAAAGCAAGGTTGGATAAGGCCTTCAGCAACCCACTCAACTAGAGGGTGTCCCTGCCCATGGGAGGGGAAACTGGGACCAGATGATCCTTAAGGTCCATCCCAACCCCTTAACATTCCATGATTCTATGGTCTACTTCAACTTTTTCTCATGTGTCACTTCCTGTCTGTCCTCCCTTAAGGAAAGATCACCTTTGTGAGATCCCTTACAAAGGGCAATCCTGTCTCCTCTTTATTTTCGTTAGACAGTGGTATAGCAAACATTTCTCCAAGTCCCTGTGGTACAGTAAATCTTCTTTCCCCAATTATCCTCTTCTTGTTACTGTTGCAGTTATGCTGCCTCTTTTTTCACAAATAACCTGACCAGAACTGTGTTGTTGGCACTTCACCACAGTCACATATAGCAGAATGAATAATTCCTTACCTCAACAGTAAAAAAAAAAAAATAATAAAGTGGGATTATATCTATTTATATCAACATTTTTTGTAGCTTCCTGTTCTTCTCATCTTCTCTCATTTCCCATTAATAACCTCTCGGGATCTAGCAATATTTTTTCTTAGTAGATGTACATTTCTTGGCACTTTTCTGACTACACGTTCTTTATTATCCCAGTAGTTGAGTAGGGCTGTTTCTTCCTGTCTGACATTTTTCTCCTCAGTTTATTGACAGCACTTTCTTACTTACTGCCAAACCAAATGATCAATTTCCTACTTTTTTATGTCAGGGTCAACTAATGAAAATATCAAGTAAAATTGGTCCCAATGCTGATCCTCAAAAAGTGCATCTGAAGAGTGCTTCCAGACAGGAAGGTCTTCCTATTGTATGATCCATTGCCACTTGCCTTTTAAGGGGATTTTTCAGACCTGAGAGTATTTTAGCTATTCAATCTCCCTCTGTTTTGGTGAAAATTCTCCATGTGACTCATTACATGAAATGCTTTCCTCAAGTCCAAAGAGATGAGAGCCAGAGCACTGCCTGTCTGCAGAATGTAATTTCTGTTACAAGAATAAAAACAGACTGAGTTAGTTTGGCTTGGTCTAAACTTGGTAAATTCCAGTTCCATTTTATCCCATAATCCTTTTAGCTTCATGTCTTTCACTAATTTTTCACTTGAAAATGTGTTCTACATCCCTAACATATTATTGAGGTCAGCTTAATTGGTCTATACTTGGTGAATTCCTTTTTCTTCCCTTTTGTAAGGAGCAGTATGTACTTCCTGATCAATAGCCAGTGTCCCAGATTTTTGGAAATCTGATGGTCATTGCTGTTAATTCTGTCATATTTTTAAATTTAGTCAGCTCAGCCTCCCCTAGCTGAGATTGACTTATATCTTTAGATAAAATCTGTTCCAAAGTGTCATCCCCTTCATCCATTCTGCTTTGAACCCCAGAGGTCAAAACTTGTAACTGTATTTTTAAATCTAAGTGTTATCATCAACATTATCATCATCAACATAACTATTCCCTGTATCATCATCAACATAAATATTCCCTGTATCATCCTCCCACATATTAAGACAGGTAGAGAGAATATTTTATACTTTGGTTCAGGAAGACAGTTTAGGAAATGTGTTTCTTTCTTTGCCCTTCATTTCCTTTGGGAGCGTCTTTTACCCTTTTATGTCTTTTCTAACAAAACCAGGAGATCAGAACCCTGTTCCTCCTATGCTTTGTCAGACTTGCCTGAACAGATGGGAAATTCTCTAGGGCAAAATTTGCCTCTAACTATGTGCCTGAACTGGGTCTATTATTTGCTAGTGATAGTAATCAAAGACAAAAATGTTAATCCCACTTCCTTTTTTCTTTACTGACAGAGGTGAGCTGCTATCAGGAAATATGAGAAATAAGTTTTTGAGTAGAAATTTGCATGAAATTTGCATACAGACAATGAGTGTACCAGTAAGAACTAAGGTTCTGTAATTTTGCAAAAGTTTCTGTTCAATAAAGCACATAAGAAAACTCAAAAGATATTTAACAGTAATGAAATGATCTTATTTTCTTAAAAGATTTGTTTGGTTATTTTACATCCCAGCCATGGAAATATAAAATGTAACATCGTATCCAAAGATGCAGGGAAGGGACAAACTATAATTTCAGTATGTTATGAAAAAGATAAAATACATCTTCCAAAACACCATAGAAATCACTTCCTTGCAATTGTGTCTGTGGCTTATATGACTTAAACGTTCCAGACTCTATTTTGTAGCATCCTTGATGGTTTCTTCTACCTCATAAATGCCCAGTAAAATAGAAGCAGCTTGTATTTTCAATTCAGGGAACTGCAGTTATGTGCTTTGCTCTGGGATCGGATTGCAAATCAGTCATATTTTTGTGGCATACTTCTGTAGGCTGAAATTTTATCTACTTTATCTCACTCAAAAAACTTCTGAATCTCCACCCTGATACCCTCATTAAACCAGTCTGAAACTTTACAAGAGTGAGTATATTAATGTGATTCTGAATTATCCATTCATCCTAGGGCAGAACAATTTCTCCAGCACAAAAGAGCTTTTTTTAACAAATAAAGATAATTATCTACTGACCATTTATCTAAAAAAGCAATAAAAGGCAATAGCTTAAAAAGCTAAAGCCCAAACATTAGTATAATTTATGGAACTATGCTAATTAATTTGCCTGAAAACTTTTAATTTATATGGTTTTCTTTCTCATAGGTTTTGTTACAGACATTCTATGAAATCTGATGTCACAGGAAGCTCCCTAATTTTCAGATGTAACAATGGTCATAATTCATTCTAGACCTGGGTGAAAAAGCTGCTTCTCATTCATTCACCATGCTGGAAAATGAGCATCACTAAGAAGAGATGTGGACAAAATCTGGCTATAACTGGAATAAATGCCAGGAGTAAGAAGGAGGAAATGGGTACTGCAACAAGTGAAAATATCAACATTACTGGGAATATTTGCAGTCACCAAAGTGATCTATGTTACTTCAAGTGTTTCATTTTTAGATTATTTAATCCCTTCAACTTTGTATTAATTTGCCAATTTAAGTTAAAATATTGCTGGGGCTGGTGGCAATGTTGAAATATTGGCTTTCCAATGCCAGTGTCAAAAATGTTGTTCAGACAGCTTCTTAAAAAACTTAAATTGTGTGCATGTTTTCACCTTATTTCTGAATGCTTTGTTATGGTACAAACAGAAGATTCTGAGAGCTGCATGCAAAGTTTCTAACACATTGGAGATGCTTTAGGATATCCCAGCTGGCCTGAAGGTCTCCCACACAACCTTTCAATGATGAAAGCCATGGTCTTGTGCCTTGAAAAACTCAGGATAATACAATCAATCTTTTACTTTACATCATTATTTAATTTTCCTCTTGCCTTGAGGAGATACAACCTTTCATTGCTGATTTTGTTGAATAATGTTGATCATGAGGCCACCAGATAGATTGAGGGGGGAGCAGGACTCCAGGGTCTGGAGTCTGTGTTGAGCTGAAATCCACAGCAGTGAGCACTGCTGAAAGGGCTGAAAGAGGTGAAATAAATCAGAGTTTGGCTCTGGAGCCCTCAGAGGATAAAACAACCAGAACAGAGATGCTGTTTTCTTATTTAATAACTTCCCACTTTATGCACCATGTAATCAAACCAGAAGGCAGGACTGTGCACCTTGGCCTCTTTATTTTCCCAAATAATCGGGGATTTCTGTTCCTATAAGCAAAAAAAATACCCCAAAAACCTTGATGCAACAGGTGCAAACATGCAGAGCTGCATGAACACAAACACCTGCAGCACACCTGTGTGCTCACACTGA
This sequence comes from Parus major, assembly GCF_001522545.3. Lineage (NCBI taxonomy): Eukaryota > Metazoa > Chordata > Aves > Passeriformes > Paridae > Parus > Parus major. Next base: position 64,057,182 of record NC_031771.1, read on the forward strand.
AAATCCTGGATTGTGTGGAACAGTTCTCTGACAAAAATGGGGAAAAAAAGTACAGATTCAAACGTTCATGTTGCAGAAAGCAGGACTGACCTGCCAGCTCTGTGCCATCAGAATGCAACACCATCAGCAAACTGCATGTCTGATCTCTTTTACAAGCTGCCAGGACAGCTGATGAAAGTTTGGAAATAGCTGCTTTTCATTTTCATGGTGAAATTTATGTCCTGCACAGTTTAATTCCAAGGCCAAGGAAATAGATAACATGCAAACACCAGCCTGAGGGAGGACAGGCAGATCTCTGTGCCCCCAGCAGGTTTTAAAGCTGAGTAGCAGCACCTTGTGCTGCACAGAATGATGCATAATGAGACTCCTTGTTAACCACTGCATTTTTCCAGGGCTGGTTTAAACTGCATTAAAGCACCACTGTGGCATTTACATCTTCACTTTTACTGCTGTAATGTGAACATCTCACATTCCAAACCTGCCTGTAGCCTCTGTGACAGAGATCAGAGCAGGAGGTGCCACAGACATCAAGGCTCGAGTTCTGGTGCAGCCAGATCTCTAAGAAAGGTCTTATTTTAATGTCTCAATCACTCATAGCCCACAGCATAACTGTGTTTTATTTGCATTTTTTCCATTCCTTTAACTTTCTCAAGGAAAAAAAAGGAGGTGAAGGCTATCAAGCTTTAGCCATTTTATTATTTTGGCTTCATTATTTGCCATCGCTATAAGGCTTTGTTATTTTGACAGGTTCGTATTCACCCTGATAGAAACCAGCAGTAAACTTGCTTATTCACGTTGCTGAACTTGGAAAATTATTTTTCTCAAACAATCTTTCCTTCTGCTGCTTTTTGAGCATTAGGTATTGACTGCAAATTGCTACATGGATATTTATTGTTACTGGTAAAATATTTTATTTTTTTTTCTTATAAACTCCAGTGTTTACAAAGTTGGGGGTGGGGGGAACCATGATTACTTTCTTTTTTTCTTCATGTACTTGTACATCCAGAATCATCTACAGGCAGAGCATATCTTGCTAGAATAAAATGTATTAAATTGAGTAGCTCTGAATTCACAAGACAGGTTTAATATAAGTTCTTGCAGCCCTATCAATATGTGGGGAGGACTGGCTGAAGAGATTAAGAGATTGTCTCTGAGGGCTCCCTGTTCTCGAGTCAAGGTCACTCACAATTGTTTTCCAACACAGTAAGGAAGTTCAAAAAGTTGGTGAGTTTTTTGTGTTATTTTTTTTTTTTTACTTCTTTGCATAGAAATGAGAAAAGGACTTCTTAATATGTGACATTTATGAATGTTTCCCTCTCTATCTTTCCCCTTCCAAGGTTCAAATCAATGTTCCAGGGTTCAAAGGAAAGACTCTTTACGTTGTGTTTGGGGCACACATCAGAGATCAGAGATGTAAGAGGTGCAAATCTGGGTGTCCTGACAGTGCAGTTTTCAGTCAGAGACACCTCAGGAGAAACTCCTGGCTTTACTCAGATTTATGGATATTTTATAAATGAAAGTTTCAACAAGACTAGTGCATAAAAAAGTTTCCTTGCCAAGAAATCAGTGTTTTGTCACAATTCTCTTGAGTTTAATGAGATATCCAAGCAGCTAAACAGAAGCATAAGTTTTCCTTGCCATTTTCTAATGGTGATAACATCCATCATGTCACCAAGAACTATGAATGGCCAAGGAACAGAAATTAAAGATGAAAGAAGTCTATGATTTATTTATTTTCATTTTTACAAGTTGTAATAGAAGAAAGTTTAAGCAGTGTCCCTTTGCCCTTGGAGAAAAAAATCCATACAGGGAAAAATAAAACTTAAATAAACCCAACAAAGTAAGACACAGACCTGCCCTCTGTTCTGACAGAACCAGTGATCCTGGAACAGGTGTAAGAAAATAAATCATTGATTGTCCTGCCCTGATCACAACCATACACACGATCCCCGTAACAACAACTGCACTAGCTACCATCAACTACTTGAAAAATGCTGATTTGGAGACAGACATGTGGATTGTGATGGAAAAATCTCTCTGTATGAACTGAAACTATTTTTTTTTAATACAACTGAAATGCTAAGCTAGTCCTTAGATGTATAAAAAAGGTATCAAAATCCAGATATGGAAGTGCTCTTTCCTTTAGGTCTACCACTAGAGGAAACAATGCTGCATAAAGGCCTCAGTGTGCACTGGAGATGTTTAACAAATGCTGAAGGAGTGTGTCAGTGCAGCTTTTGATCACAGATCCAAAGATCACCTCTCTGAAAAGTTATCTTGAGAAATTGCTTTATCATTGAAGGCTGGCATCTGTTTGTGGAAGTGGGTCTGCTGATGAGTAAGGATGGGAAGAGATTTTATAGAGATATATTTAATCTCTTCAGATTTACAGTTTAAGTAACAATAAAACAGAAGTCTGAGATATAAATTAGACATTTTTATCAGTAGGGGATGAAGAGAAAGTAGACTCCAGAGAAACTCACTGAGATTCTACTCAGAATTGTGGGGATCCCATGAGATTATCTTGTCCAATATGTGCTTTTGGCTGGTTTGTGCAAGACATTCTGGCTTTCAGGGACAGAAGGAGCTGGGCTTCTTTAACACAGCACTCTGTTCTGAGCATGGACACTGGGAGCCTGTGAATTGCTTTCAGCAATTTATGGCTCCTCCAACAGCATTAACAGAACAGTTTTAGCTAAATTTCATTTCAAGGTTTCAAACTATTACCTGAAGGGGTCAGCAAGGCACCTAGTTTTCAGTCTGCTCTATCTTTCTAATCTCCCTGAGCCTGTCCCAGTCACTGCCATAATCCTACTGCTGATAGGGCCCTAAAAATGCTACTGTGCATGTTTAGTCAGGGGATTTCAGTCCCAGAAGACTGAGCAGTGCTTGCAGCCACAGGTACCTAATTTACCTGATGTCTTTGTAATGTGTCTTCCCTCTGCACTACCCATGCTGTTGACACTGATCTCTACCAATATTTCTGAGTGTTTTTCTGATCACACACCTGCTATTAAATCCCTGAGGAGTGTTGCAGCTTCATTCAACCTGCAGTTTAAAATGAGACATTCTGTTCTCCCACTCTTTTTTACCATTAATTGCACAGAATCACATACACATGGAGTTTTGGTCTCATTTATATAAGTTGTTTTAGCCTTGTAGATATGTATGTGGACTTTCTTCTCTTGTGTGTCCCCATACAATGGAATTTCTGACATAGTTTTTTATCAGTCAGAGCTCGTTGATTTTTGTGTAGTTGATTTTCTTACTTACATGTTTACCCATTAGGAATAAATTAAGCCAAATGATGTGGTTTCATGACCAAACAACTTCATTTGAACTGTTCTTTGTCCAGTGCCCTAGAACTGTTTGCTGTGAATGCCAACAACGTTGTCCTTTAGTCCTCTAGGAGGAGAAGGTGAGGGCTAAAAGTGAAGGTGAGTGTTCAGACCCCCTGGCAGGACTGTCCACAGACACAATCTGGTCTGTAGGAAAGGGTTTCCAATAGATGGAGGAGGGACATTCTGGAAATGGTTTAAAAAAAGGAAATAATCAGAATGAAAACCAGCTTGATTTTAAGGCAGTTCTCTCTGTCCTCATGGAATGTACTGTATTTGATGAAATCTCTTGTACCAAGAGATGTGTTAAAGAGCTCAGGCAGCTCCTTACAGCCCTGTGCCCCTGGCTGGAGGACGCAGAGGCTTGTGGAGACCCTCCCATAGTGACTGGGCACGTTCACCACTCGAAGCTGGGAAGGGATGGGTGGATTTCAGGAGTGCAGGAGCTGCCGAGCCTGAGGACCCTCCTGCTGGCTCTGCAGGGTGAGGAGGGGAGTGCTGGTGCTGCTGGTGCTGGTGCTGCTGGTGCTGCTGGTGCTGGTGCTGGTGCTGCTGGTGCTGCTGGTGCTGGTGCTGGTGCTCCCAGCAGGCCCTGAGCACAGCAGGTGTCACACCCTGAAAGGTGATGCCTTCCTGCAGAGACAGATCAGCTCTCACAAAGCCAAGGCAGATCTCACACTGCTCCAGAGGAGCACAGGGATCACTGAATCAGCTGCAGCAGAACGGGAGCATCCTCAGGAAAAAGCAGCAGCACAGTTTGTGGAAGGTTTTTAAAGGTGTTCTAAATGCTTGTTAGAGCAGCCCAGAGTGTTTTCCTCCCTTCTTTCTGTACGATAGAGAATTCCCCAGTGGTTTAAAACTGGGAAAAAACCAAGGACCATACAGCTTTAGCAGCCTGAGGTTCCAGGAGAGTGTGTGCTGGGAGCTGTATATCTCTGAATACCCTGTAAGGAAGTGCCTGAAAAAAGGAAAACTGGGACCTCGATTATTTTACTGTTTTCAGGTGCTTCAAAATATCTTTTAAATGCACCCATTAAAATATTCTTCTGTTTTAGCAAAAATAAGGATTTCTGTTATGATAATTGCCTGATATACACCAGGGTTTGGTGCAGTGGAAATCACAACAGGCAAAGCAGTTTTCCTGGTCCTGCAACAATATTTCTAAACCAGTACTGGATTTTTTTCTAAAAAGGAGTATGTCCCATAGGACAGTGATCAGATTGAAATTCAGAGTGTTTTATACTTTGGCTAGTATACTTTTGACATTTTAAATATACTATGCATTTTGAACTGAATTGCAGTTTTCAGAAGGAAACTGTGAAAGCTTCTAAAGTGTTGAATGCTGTCCTGGTGATTTTTGTATCACTGAACAAAAGAAATCAAATAAGAGATTAAATTTCAAGCAAAAACCCTTTTAATTTTGTCCTCTTACAATTGTATTATTTTCAGTAGCCTTTTACCCATGCCTTTAGCTGCATGTCACTATGAAAATTATTTTACAATTAACAGTAGGAATTCACTTATATTGTCCAAGAGCTTTCATTATCCTTAGCATATTATACTTCTGAAAGGGGAATTTGGGAAGGACTCACATTTTGGTGACATTCTCTGGCAACTCCATTCAAACATGCCTGTGCTGAAACAGTTATTAGCACTTTCACTAAAAATGAGAAATTATTTAATGTCTTTGGTGGGAGGAAGTGGAGCAGAATGGAGACACATGACAGGATTTTACAGGACACAGCCATGGGAACAAACTGTGCGAGACTTTCCCTACTCTGAGCTCTCCTGAGTGCTCATTCCAGTCAGAGGCACACTCCAGATATCCCACAGACAGAAAACCATGTCCTACAGGCTCATTTTCCCTCTGATAAAGCTTTGCCCAACTGTGTAACATCACTGCCTCCTTTATATATTGCCAGCGTGGCTCCAACTCCCACAGAAAAATTTCTCAGAGATCTGACTGGGAATTTGGCATGGGATTTGGTTTCTGATGGAAAATACCCTGCTAGCACAATATATAGCAGTCCAAAAAGATCTCCTGACTTCATTTTGTTGACAAAATACCTCAAACAAATAAACCCCAAACAAACCAAAACAAATTAAAATTGCACTAAAAAAAACTAAATGCACAAAAAAACCCCAAACACACAAACCCCAAAACAAAACAAAACAAAACAAACTCCCCAAATCTCTGACAATATTTTTCAAAACAAGCATCTGGGATGAAAAATTTTTACTTTAAAAAAAAAATTAAAAAATCCTGAAGTGGATTTTTAAGAATCTGTTTTCAGGGGAAAGAATTTTTTTTTTTGGTCACAGTTTGAAATCAAAAATAATTGAAAGGTGAAGATTTTTTGGAGAGAAAGTTTTAACTTTTTTTTCTATCTTTACTTTCCATTGACTCCTGTGAACTTCAGATTGAAAAGTAAAAGACACAAAAGACTTAAAGTGATCTTAATACACATAATATCATCAGGAAAAGAGCATCAGTACTGGGATGCTGTTCATTAATTTTCCTCTGTAAATTAACAGCAGCACTGGCTGATGTCATTAGGAAAGGGACAGAAGTTGAGACCTTAATGTATAGGGAGAGAGATCCCTGTACCTAAAGTGTGATTTGGGCTCCAGCTCCTGCCCTTGCTTCCTTAATTAGTTGTGCTGTGAGCAATCCAATTAGAGAGGAAGCTGATTAGAGACCTCTAACTGAGGCATCACAATAACTAAGTAGCCCCGTGGGCATCAAAACTAATGTAACCTGCTTTTCTGTGGGTTTCTGTCCTTTCCTTGATTCACTAGTTCACCAAATTATCTTAGGGTGTAAACCTGCCAGTATTTGGTCTTAAACTTTCCCTTTAATGGGTATCTTTGGTTTTTGTGACTTCTGAGACACTCACTGTTACTGAAAATTGTGCTAAAACCAGCCACTGTGATCAGAGTTAGGAACTAAAAAAAAAAAAATAATAGCATTAAAAAATGAATTAAAAAAATAAAATTTGCAATCAGGCTTTAATTTTATGGGCAAACTCCATGTCAGTCCATATCAGGCATTCAGAATCTGTCACCTCTGTTCACTTAATTTGCACTCAAACTTAGATTCTGTGACCAACTCTGCAGTTTCTGCCTGGAGAGGATCAGATGGAGCAGAGAACTGACCTAATGAGGACTCACTCATGTTATTAAAGTTATTAAAATGAAGGCAGAACTGTCACCCAAGGTTTGCACAATTCCTCATTGCAAGGTCTGGGATTGATTTCTGGATTAATCTGAATAGGTTCAAGTTGTTCTGCCCTGCCCACCAGACTACCCAATTTTATGGTGGAAGACTGACCATTTTACCTGAAAAAGAGACAGGAAAGAATTCAAGTTTTAACATCAGAGCTAAGTGAGCAAAAAATCCGTGACTTCGGCCCTTTAATGAAGTACTCAGAGTTCTGGGTCTCACCCCTTGGATTTTCTGTTGTCATCAAATTATGTAGCTGAAAGTCACTGGTCTGAACAAACATTAGACAGAAAGTCTGAGAGTGTGGATTTCAATTGGAATTTCCTTTCTGAGTGTCTGAGTCACACCAGTCCCCACAAACAAAATGCAGTTTTCCCATTCTTGGGCACATAAAACCAGGTCTACAGTGGGATCAGTCATGGTTTGATGAAGGGGAAGAGAATCAATCAGTTTAGGGAAGTGCCTCCTGCTGAGACTCAATACTTGACCCAGGGACTGCATTTTTTAAATTAAGGTTAGGCACCAATGGTAGGCACTAGAAAAAAATGATGCCAAAATAAAAGGGTATGAAAGGCACATCCAATTAAAAGTTCTGTAAGTACCAGATCATCATAAAATCCCTTTAATAATTTTAGGAAGCCTTGAATTAATGTTAGTGGGGTTGGCTGAGATTTCAATAGTACTAAGAATGTTAGAAAATCCCCCAAAAGTTAAAAGGAAGAGGAGTTGAATGGAAATTCACAACTAGACAAAAATGTCTGGAGAACCTCAGGACATGTGAGCACATGTACTGTGGAGTGAGTGCTGTGCTATGAACTCTGCAAGCAGAAAATGACAGCAGCCAAATAACCTGAGACCCATTCTGGTTCAGCAGTGCTGGGAGTAGGATGGGCAGTCATGTGCTGATTTTATAACTCTTTATCCCAAGCCTCAAGCATGTGTTTAACTCTTTAACTGCATGCCAGTGAATTTACCAAAGGTGAGCATGTGCTCAAGTTCTCTGCTGAGCCAGAGAATTCTGCCAAAATGCTGCAAATGACCTAATTTGTCATGTTAGTATTGCAAACAAGCACACCTGACACTTTCCCCAGCCTGCACACTGAATGAAAGGACTGCACAGCACTTTTCCCCTTTAGAGCCAAAGAACACAATGCCACGACTCAGTGCTGCCTGCATTTCTTTCTCCCTATTATGGAGTTGTTGAAGTTTATAAGAATATTGACTTGGTTCTTTCCAGCAGTTTTTCAACCCCTGATTCTTCTGCCTGAATGGTTTTGTTGGAGAAGTTCTTATTTCAGGTTGGCATAAAATCAGCTGAGAGGAAGCTGATGAGCATTTCACTGTTTGAATGTTTTTTTGTGTTTTGCATGCTCCTAAGTCCAAAAATGCTGTCACAGATGATTAAATAGTCTGTACCAACCTTTACTACTGAGAAGAACAAGACAGTTAAACTAATCTTTCTAAGATTATATTGATTCATATTGATTACATCCCCCAGAGGAAAGAAAAGAAGACAAAAAATAGACAGTGAAGTCTTTATACAAATTTTGACATGGGAGCAAAATTGTATGACAAAAGTTTTATGAGGATAATTCTGCTGTTTTCTTGTCTAAACATAAGTCAGAACTGAAAAAGAAAGATATTATAATGTATATGTTCCTTCAAGAAGAAAAATCCTCCTTGCAGTGTAAGTCTAATGGGAAGATCCAATAGCATTAGGAGAACAGAATTCAGTTAGAATGTTTCTCAGTGAAAAGAACATTAAATAAGAAGGATGACTGGGAGAGCGAAAAGCTGAAAGATTTAATGTAAACCTGAAAGAGTCAATGCCTCAAATGCTCAGCAGAAGAGAACAGGAATGTTGTCACTCCAACCAGACAAGGTGTGGTTTGAGCAGAGGGTCTTGTGGAGGCAGGACAGTGATTTTCTGAGACCAGCTTCCTTATCTTGGGTAACTGTCTCTAAAAACAATTTGGAGACAGAACATCCCCTACCTCTTCTGAGAAGTCTGAGAATATCAAAATGTGCTTGTGTGAGGAAAAATAGCTCAACTGAGGGGCTAGGAGTGCTTCTGTCATCACAGGAACCAGACCTGGGATGGTGTTGGGCCCCAGGGTGCTGACCCAGATCTGTTCTCTTTATTTCTGTTTTCCTATGTTCCTTCCTTCCTTCCTCTTCCTAAAAGTTTAAATCATCTTCCAGCCCATCTGTCATGAGGTTAGAAGTGGAATCTGCTGCTGCTGTGGGCTATTCAGAGTTTAATCCATGGGATGTTCAGAAATGTTTAAAGCCTTTCTGCTCCTCAACTTGTCATAAGGTTTAAATCATTACTGCCATGAATAAAACTTCTTAATTGATTGCTTGGCATTGTTTCACTTTTATTTAGCCCAAAGGTTGGCTGCCCCAGAGCCAGTGGCTGTCCAAGAGCTGCCTCATGGTGCCTGACTGAACTTGATTCTCAATTAAATAAATTCATTGGGCATGGTCTCACCCTCCTCACACTGTCTGTAGCACACTCTTTAAGACATCCATTTACAGAAAATTTGCAGTAATTTCTTGTTTTGAGCTACACACAGGGCTTTTTGAGCAAATACTGAAAGGAATTGAAGTGAGGATCATGGGGTAGGTGGGACAACAATCCATCTGAAATTATGGAAATGGCTGAATCCCTGAGTCATTCACTTTAGAATGCAGGTTTGCTGAAGTTTTTGGTCTAAAGGTGATGCAGGTTCCTTCCCTTCAGGGGTATTTTGTTGCTGTAGTTTTGGATTTTATTTTGGTATTTTCTCACAAGGTTTTATTTGTTGGCTTTGGTACAAAGAAAGGAGCATGGGAGAGCTCTGTGGGAATGCATAATATCACTGTCCTTTTGACTGTGATGCTTTTCCTGCTGCAGAGGTTATTTTCTGTGATGGCCCCAACACAAACATGTCTTGTAAGATGTTCCAGCATCAGATTTTAGAGGGCACTGGGTGTGTACTTGACCTCATTGAAGTGAATGGTAAAACTCTGGTCTTCTCTGGCCTGGAATTTTATCACAGAATCACACAATGGTTTGGGTCTGAAAAGACTTTAAGGCAGGGACATCTTCCACTAGACCGGGTTTTTCAGAGCCTCATCCAGCCTGGGCTTGTCATTTCCCGTGTTATTTTTGCCAGTTTTTCACAATAAAGCCTGAAAACATTGGTTTCTCTCCCTTTCTCTTTCCTCTTGAGCCACTGTACTCAAAGTTGATTGTCCTGTCCTTAGTGGACTCCTTACAGCCCCAAACAAAATAGGTGGAAATTTCTGTTCTCCCTCAATAGCACTTTATACCTTTGTCAGATACATGCTACATTACAGAGGCAGGAGAGGGGAAAAACTACACTTTTGTCTGAATAGAGAAACTAAAATCTCACTTTGATCCAATGTTCTGCTTGTGTTGAGACAGGAACTAACTTAAAAAAAAATTGATCTGATGGTACAGTGTAAATTTGACACACTAAACTTTTTTTTTAAGGGAATCATCAAAAATCACAGTGAGAATTTTGTCAGTTATGATATATTTACAGTGGAAAGAATAATTTTCCAATTTAAGTTGCTTTGGGGTTTTTTTTCCCTGTACAATTATGAGAAGCAGTGTTTCAGAGCCCAATGCCTGGATAGTTCTATTTCATGTCATAATAGCTCATAGTCTCTTCCACCACTCATTTTTCATCCCAAAATGATCTGGACATTTTTACTTCATTATGATTTCCAAAAGGACTTCTCCTTGGGTAAGACAAATGTTTCACTGATTTTTTAGTGCTAGAACAGCATTAATACCCTATTTAATTTTTTTTTTCCTTTTCAAATGCAAAAATGCTGCATTTTTTTTTCCTTTTATCATGCCTTTTAATCAGGCTTTTAACAACAACAACAAAAAAAAGCCAAAACCAAAAAAACAATCAAACAAACAAATTAAAAAACCAGGCGCAAACACAAACCAAATTGACTAAAACATTCTAAACAGAATTTCACCCTACAACCAGTTTACCAGCATTGATTAATTAATTCTTGTGACATTGAAGTTAGTTACTGTGGATGGAGACAAATCAATGGCCTGAAACTGTGCTGGGAGGGTTGTGTCTCTGTGCTGGTGTTTGCTAGATGTGCCTTGAAATGTCAGGCAGAGCCATTTCTGTGGGGGCTGCACAAGTAACCTTTTCTGGGATGGCAAAAAGGAAATGGGGGTTATAAAGGCACTCAAGTGCTCCACTGAGCTGACTAATGCACTGCTTATTTCTCCTGACCAAAGGATAATCCTTGATCATTTCAAATTTGGATGCAGAAATCTGAAATCTTCACAGAGCTCATACACAGAAAATTCTCTTGTTTGTGTCTGTATGAGGCTGAAAACTTTTGATACTACATTCAACAGCAAAAAATGAAGATATTTCAAAGAAAGAAATGAAAATACTTCCTAAAGTAAAGGGTCACATCTCTGTAACAGAATCATACCATCATTTACTGACATTTTAGTGCAAATATTCCTTAAAATCAAGTTTTCTTTCCAGTAGAAACAAGTCCACTTTTACTAGATTGTTCATTAAGAAAAGTTATTTACTCAGTATATGGCATTGAACCATCTCAGATTTTTTTTAAAAACTCAGTAACCTGAGCACAGATGATTTCCACAGGAGTGTAAGTTCAAGAAATAGGGACAAAACAGCCTGGTGGTCCCAGATGTCCAGCATACTAAAAATAATCCCTTTCCAACACCTTCTCTGCCTTTCTCAATGATGTTACAAAGTTATTTGACATAGTTTCCATGGTTCCCAGCCCATTTCTTTGCTGGCCTGGGACACAGGGCTGTGTCCATCCTGTGTTATCACCTCTTGCAGGGTCTGTTTGGGATAAGTCTTTTCCTGCATCACTCACCAAGGGACCTACAAAGACAAATATTTCTTTAGGGGGGCAAAATCCTACTTTGCAGTTCTCTGTTTCTTAGGACAACAGAGGAAATCAGGGAAGAGTAGACCAAAGTTAGAGTTAGGACCACTGAATTAAAAAAGGCAAAAGCAAATCCCTTCAGCCAAATAAAGCTTTCAGGACTATCTCAATCTGAATTTCCTCCTTTTCTTGAAAAACAATCATCTTTACAAGACAGTAGACAACAAATAAAAGACACAGTACAAACAACAGTTGATGCTGCAACTCTCTTGGGAGAGGGTGAGATTAAATAAAAC
>NC_031771.1:64073847-64090681 GCF_001522545.3 Parus major
TAATATAATATAATATAATATAATATAATATAATATAATATGATATAATATGATATAATGTAAATATGATACATATTATATATATGATATATATGATATATTATAATATATATGATATATATTATAATATATATAATAAAAATAGTTATTTTTATTAGAAGATAAATTAATCACCATGGGTAGACAAAAAAGGAAGATTGATTGCAAGAGAAAGTTTGGACATCAGGTAAATAAAGGAAGCACGATGAGGAGAACATGTGGACATTATCTGATGAAGCTGAAAGCATCACTGGATAGAACTAAAATGACCATATAAAGAGAAATATAATCTTTTTTTTACCTTTTACCCCCAGCCACTAGCACACAGAAGATCAAGGAGGTATATTACCAGCAGATCCCAGTGCCAACAAGAAAGTGGCATAAAAAAATCAATCTAGAAGTCAGTTTTGTTTATGAACATCATATAGTGGCTTTATCAGACAAATCTCAGAATGGCTGTGCAATTACTTAGCGTAGCAAAGAAACACAAATTTAGTAAGAATTACCAAAGACCCACCTCCCTTCTTCTCTCTTCTTCTTGTTGGTTGAGTTTTGGTGTTGATTTCATTTATGTTGGTTAAACAGGATTTTTTTACTACTCAAAGTGTGAGCACTGTTACTCTGTTAAATTTGTTTATGTCTGTGAGCCTGTTACTTCTTCTGGGAGAGAAATTCATAGCTGAGAACCAACTCCCCCATTGCCATTGCAAACCTCAGCCACTGCTCCAGCCGCTGTCAAAACAACCCCTCCACTCCTCAGTCAGATCAGCTCTTCTGTTTATTTACCACAATTTTCTGATTTCTTGACTATTATGGGTTTAAATTGGACAGCATCACTGCATGAGGGACATCAGTATTTAAGTTAATAATCCATTTGATTCCCTCACTAAAAGATTTTCTATTGCTCTGAGAATGTTCACGGTCTGTTTCAGTCCATTTTTGCACTTGCTGCAGTCACAGTCATGACTTTGGTTCAGTCACTTCATGTAGCATCACACTTTGCATTCTTTAGGTCATTAGATTACCCATAAGCCTACAAGTGTTCTTACTACATTTCCTCCTCATAAACATCTCATTATTTCTCACCCTTTTGGGCCCTGATATCTGAAGTTGTCCTCATTGAAATTTCATTTTTACTCTCCTCTAATTTCCTTTTGAAGATGCAGGTCCTGTGCAGAACTAATTTTTTTAAAGCTGTTAATTGTGCTATGTGTCCTGGAAAAAAAAAATACACCTAACAACCTTCTTGATCATACTCCCTGGTTAGTTTTTTTATCTGGCACTTAAATCCCTTGGTTGCCCTATTAGGATGGAAGTAGTCCAAATTAGTGGTGTGTTGCCACTGTGATATGATCACTTAGTTAATTGCTGACAGGCCCTTAGAGATTGCTTGGTTTTTTTGCTCTAATTATTTCTTAGGACAATATTCCTGTCACCTTCAAACTGTGAAAACATATCATGCAACAAGGAAGTCTTTTAAATCTGGACAATAAAATATCTTTTATTTTCTCAGTAATATTGACCTAACCCTTAGACATGATTAAATTTTCTCACTCACCCATGTACATTGTAGTTTATATTTGTGTGGAGAAACTGTGCTTTTGCATCAATTTTTCATTCAGTAGAAACACAGACAAATACATATTGTGGTTGAAATTTGTGTTAGATCTGGCTAAAACTCATCAGCACAATTCTTTACAGAGCTTCAAATGGCAGGTTCTCTGCTCACTGTCCTGATGTCACCAAAACAACTTTGTCCCTGCAAGAGGTCACTGGATGATTTAGTGACAAAACAAAGATTTAATTCCTCCTTAATTATTTGCACGGTGAACTTAATCAAAGCACAGCACATCTCCCTTTTGGGCATTTCCTTCCTCTGCAAATTGTGATGCAGGGAGAAGGAGTAAAGGAAAAGCAAAAAGTCTTGTAAATTCCCCTGATCTTCATGACATTAGATGAAGAAGACTGAGGGAGTAAAAAAATATCTTTATTTCCCTTCTCATTCAATCTGAGTGTTGTAGTTTTACAAGTAATTCTTTACAGTTCAGTGTACAAGAACCAAAAATCATTGGAGAGAACTCCTGGCAGTGTGTTAGATTGATGCATCATTTTGGACTAACATTCCCCAGGAGCTGCTTTGCAGATCTCTTGGGGTTCACAGAGATTCTTCTCCAAACTTAGGTTATATATTTAGCTTCATCTTATTGATGAGTATCAACATCAGAGCAATTCACTCGTGTTCCTGTTATAGGCAACAGAACTCTGACAGTCAGGGTGGTTAATGGAAACTGGGGTTTGATTCATCTCAATCAGAAATGAACATCTAAAATGGGTCAGATAAACTGTCTCTGAAAATATGTATATTTCTCTTTTTGATCACAAAGGAAGGCTGCCTGACTGCCTCAGAAACAGACATATAGAGATTTTTAAATCTGGGCAGGATGAATCACAAGGAGTTGTGGATGGAACAGTGAAATTGGCTATGATTCACTCTTCCAAAAAAAAAAAAGTGTAATCCATTTTAAATTGCTGCTGTGATTTCCAATAAAAATGATCCTTCAGTGTCACCACAGGGGAGAGCATTCATTCCTAGTTTTTAAATGCATGTTTCATTGTTGTATAGCTGGAGGATTTCCCCCAAATTCACTGTTAATTCTTTTCCAGGAATGGTTTGAAGAAACCCAAGTCATTACTGTTGGAAGTAACAGTCATCAGAAAAACATCTTCAATGACCTCAGAGAACCCTGCATTTTGTGCACTCTCCCCAGAAATCGACTTTCCATCCTCAGTGAGGGTGTCTTTTAATAGCAGGTGTCGCAGCTGGAGTTGGTACAGGTTTTACTTGATTCAAGTAGGAGATTTTCAATATTGTGTAGTTTGTAGCCCTGAAAGCAACAGCTCTTCTCACTCCTCGTTCTCCAGCTGAGGAGCTTTTTGATGAAAGGACTTTTTCTTCTCTGAACATGTCAGTCACAAAAGCCTAAATGTTTTTGAATGTACTGATTTCACCAAAACTGGGCTGAAATGATCTCTTAGCATAAGCTGGGATGAGATCAAATGAGAGTGATGTAAAAATGACTCAGTAATCCAAATACCTTTCTAGAATATGTCAATGGAATTACATATTTTATTATATGACTTATGGAATTTATCAATTCCCATGGTGAGACTGAATAAGTATGAAAACTTTCTCATTGTACAGCTGAGGTGTGTGTCTGCTGCATACAACTATCATCTATTCTTGAATCAGAACACAAATGATCTGTGCACAACAGCAGTTAACAACTCTTTATTTTCCTCTCTTTTCCCCCTTGCTGGCCCTGCACTTTTTCAACTGCTTGGGATAATGCACCAAATATTAACAATATACAGTTATATATCAAAAAGAAAAAGCTGCCTTTACCACCCTTTCAAATGTCATTTAAGAAAGGAAATGCTTTTACAGCAAAGCATGGAAAGCTGACAGTGCTTAGGGAGCACTGGGGAGAATGACAAATAATTTACTAGTCTCAACTCCTGATAAATGGTGAATGCTTGTTCTGTTTGACCAAAATATAGCTTTGATATGAGTGGTTTTGGCATCTTACTGCCTTGTGAGAAAAATTACACAGCTTCAGGTTTTGACTCAAGCAGATGCTCTGTGCCTTATATAGCTTTGTGTTTTAGGAGCTCCAGTCCTCATTCTGTCTTTAATCTGCTGCTGGTTTCAATAGCAATGAGAAACAATCTCCAAATAAACTAAACTAAACTAAACTGAACTAAACTAAACTAAACTAAACTAAACTGAACTAAACTAAACTGAACTAAACTAAACTAGAAGTAAAAGGAAGTCCAAAACATGTAGCTATTGACTTAAAAAAATGATGACTTTCAGAATGACGTCAATAGAATGGCATTAGCAGAATGTTACTCAGCAATAGAAAAACACCACAGCTCTGCAAAGTCAGGGACTGTGAAGTTTCCCACATCAGCCTTCCCTCTGCATCACTCCTAGTCATAGCTACCATGAGAGGAGGGAGAGATGGATCTCCAGACTGGGAGAACAGAGGAGAGGTCTCAGGAAATGAGAGGAAGAGGCACAAAGTTCGTCTTTCAGATGGAGATTTCTCATAACGAGCAATCTGCCTTCTGAGGATCTTCTATCCTCCCAGCCAGGGAGACATGGGGGACCTCAGTTGTGGAGTTCAGCTCCCACCACCCCTCACTAGCCTGTAAACCATCACCACAGCTTTCAAACAACCCTCATGTTTCAACAGGATTAAGTTCTTTGTCATTTTCACCATAATATGGGAGTTCTTTGGGATCCAAAGATGAGGAAGAAAAAGTCTCAAAGAGATGTGAGTCCCCAAAATTTCCTTTAGATAAAGAAATCCAAGCTCTCCTTTGCTTTTTAAGGTTTTCAGCATTGCTGATTTTGATTGTCATCATTAAGGTGCATGAAAGGTCCCCTATTGTCATAACATTATGGGCTGTTTTTCTCCTGGGAGTCATATCCATTAAAGGCTGCTGACAGACACCCAGCAAGTGCACAGGGCTGAGTGGGAAAAACAAGAAGCTGTACCCATTTGTTTGGCATTTCATATACCAGATTAATTTTGAAAGCATCTATTTTCTCTTCATTCGAGTGGCCTCTTTTCAAGAGTATCCTTCCAAATCTTCCCCCTTTTATGGAGCCTCCCAATTAGCTTGAGCTCACAGCATCTTGAAAACAACACAAAAACACATTAAAGCAATTGCAATTTAAAAGAAGAAGTAATTAAAATACTTTTAATTGAGGCTTTTCAGGAATTGCCATCACCACTATTATTTCCTGTATTTCTTGTTGGTTCTCTGTTTATCTAAACAGAATTTTAAATTTCCATCTTCTAACTTCACTCCCTCCCAAACTGGACAAGACAATTTTATTTACAGCAGTGGTACAAGTGTATTAACTGCTTGTGCTGCAGGTAGGGAAATGCCACAGGATATATTAGAGTTTCCTATGGAAATTCTCATCATGGAACACTTTTCAAGGAAATCATTGGACTAGACTGTCAATCAAAGATTGTATTGTAGATCTAGTAATTATTAACTTGATAATCTTTTTATTACAAAGAAGAAAAAAAAAATAACTTCCCTGATCAAAAAATGTATCCTTGGTTTACAAACTCTTGAAGTCCTACATGTGTATGGATTGCCTGAAATGGTCACTCATTTTTCACAAATATATTCCATGATCCTTTTTGTTATTTAAAATTCTTGTTGATGTGTAAGAAACATATTCCAACTGGAGATTGCCCTGTGAATCATTAAACATGTTCTTGAAGCCCAGGATTAACTGTTTATTTGAATGTGGAAGTACTTGAATTATATATGCAAACATTGTAAAAGTAGTTAGGAAAAAAAGGTTTCTTTTATTTTTTACCATGCAGATACATGCATAACTCTTTTAAATAGCTATGAACAATTTTGACTTATGCTTATCTAAAAGTATATTAACTTATTTGACAAGTGTACTGACATTTCTAGAAACAAATCTCAACTATTTTTTTTGCCTTCTTCCCTGTGTTCTCTTCTGATAATAGCAAATATTTGGAATATTTTGCATTCAAAAAATGAGAAAATGCTGCTTTTTTGGCCTCTGTTCTGTAATGACACTGCAACATTAGGCTTCACACTCTGTGTCACCTGTTCTCTTCCATTTGCAGTTGCTGTTCAGATCAGTATAACAAAATTTCCCTGTACTTTACTTTCACACACAGCACTGCCTTTTCCTTGTGATTTTCATCCTCTGATTGCTTTGCCCTTCCTGGTTTTCCCTCCAATCTTTTACTGACTTCCAAATGTGTTTTTTTAGTGTTTGGTGCTTATGTGGGCATTTCCATCTGCAAAGAAGGACCTGGACTGGCAGTTACAGAATATGAAGGTGTCTATTTGCACCTTCCAGGACATCTTAATTCAAACAGAGGAGAAATTGCATTTTTATAATTCCACCTAGAAAGAATGGGAAGCTATTTCCAAAGTAAACAAAAAACTAACCAACCAGCCAAAAAAACCCCAAACCCAAACATGACTAATAAAAAGCAGACAGATCGTGCCAGTGGAGAAATAAATACACAAGAAGAAAAAAAGAAATAAAGAAAATTTCTTCCTGTGCCACAAGAAGAAATAAATGCATTTTATTCTTTTATATGTATATAAATATATGAACATTTATATGAACATATTTGCTTTCTATTTATATATTTTTATTTTATAAGAAAAATTTATATGTTTATATACTTGTCCTTAAGACTATGCTTTGACATATTTAGCACTTAGTAAACTTTAACCAGTTCTAATCAAATGCACATGGAAACACATTTTCCTCAATGTTTTTCACCTCTGTTTTTTCACAATACATCCAGATGGGAGAAATTTTTTGTTCAAAACTATTTCTTATTTTCTTGTCAATATTATTTTGCAAAAGTTACATTTATGTAAAATTCAATGAACAGTTTGACAAACACAGCTGAAAACTCTTCCACGTTGTACAATTTTACTGCTTGGTGTCTATTCAATAATTTAGAAGAAGCAGTTTAACTATGTAATTTTTTAGGTACTGTGACAGAGAATATGTCTCATTTAAGAAAAATGCTGCTTTTTCCACCTGTGTAGGTCAGAAACACATATTGATGCTTTTAGATTGCAGCCCAGAGACCTGTCACTGCTAAGTTGAACAGAAAATAATATGGTTAGAAATAAAAAGGTTTTAAGTAGGCCCAATTGATCTGTCCTGTCAAGATTCCTAGTGGGAAAAAGAATAGAAAGAAAAAAAAGCTATTTAGTCAATATATATATTTTTTAAGGAGGAAGACTGCAGTGCTCAAAGCCTCATCCCTTAAAGTTTCCCAAGAAAAAGAAAAAGAGATTGAAGACTGGAAAACTACTGAAAGACTGAAATTTATCACGGGAAAAATAATTAAGGTGGAGAATTACTTCCATGAAAGATTCCAAGCTGAAGGCTGAAACAAAAATCTGAGTGGAGAGACTTATTTCTGCTGGTTTGTTTTGCCTGTTTGTTTTGTCAGTTCTACACCCACCACAGTCAGTTTTTCTTTGATGTTCCTTTCATTTAGGGGAACACAAGATGCTCCCTAGAATTCATCCAACCTGCCTGGTCCAAATGGATCAGTTGTGTGAACAGGGCTGATGTCAAGTGTTTTAAAGATGGATGTAAGTGTTTTTCTAATAGAATCCATCCTGGCTGAATTCCAGCTGAATCTACAGAAGAAGATAGTTTGTAGAAAATTGTTGTGCAGTCAGGCAGGAAATTACAGTTGGAGAGAATTGTTTTCCTGGCCTTATTTTAGACCAACTTCTCTTAAAATATTTAAGTTCCTTATTTCTGAACAATTGTGGAATCCAATTGATTTTATTGTCACACATAAAGAAAATAGTTTGGAGTTTTTCATCTGGCACCACTGAGAGAGACAGGCAAACAGAATTAATATTTCTCACATGGAACAGCACACAGATGATTGTATTCCAAACTGGGCGATTATGATAATGATTCACCTGCAGTATTTGCATGAGATGGCTGTAATGGAAGCAACTGCTAAAACTCCAAGCTATCAGCTATCTGTGAGTGTTTAGAAATCAGAGTTTATTTTCTCTTCAGTCTCTGCAATTGCTTTTTCCTAAAATATAACCCTGAGGGTGCCTGCTGCTCCAGCACTCATGCTTTATTGACTGAAGTTTCTTTGTTTCTCACCCAGTTCTGAACCCGCATCCTGGCTCATATTGGCTCTCTGCACTGGCTTTATGATCTGGTTTGATAGCCATGCACTCACTCTGCCTTCAAAAACTCCTTTACATTCCCTGGCCAGAGCTGCTCAGTGGGAGGTTTGGTCTGTATCAGATTGCTGAATTTGCTGCTGATTCTGTAACCTCTCCCCAAAACGCGTGTCCTGTCCCTTGCAGAGCTGCCCCCTCTCAGGAGAGAAGAAAGCTTTCTGTCTCAGTTCAGAGAAAGAGAAAATTGTAAGAAAATAAGAAGAACATAAAGCTTGGAAATTTATTCCCTGAGCCTGCAGCCTTTACCTTTCTGTTTGTTCTGTCTGTACTCGGTGAAGCATAAAGAGTGCTGAATTCCATGTGTGTGTGTGAGGAAAAAGGATGCCCTCAGCTCTGCAGTGGTTTCCTGTGCTGGAGCCTTTCCCTTGTCCACAGAGCCTCTGATTTGGGATGGCTGATGCCCAAAAGGTTGCCTTTGTGTTCACTCCTAACGTCTGACTTTGACACCAACATCCCACATGCCCTTACACTGCATCTTGTCACCACATCCAGCCTTATAAGGGACATTAGCACACACCTCAAGTGTTTCTTATTCCAAGTTAGAAACAGCATTAGACAAATAAGAAATGCTGGGACAGCATGGAGCTACTCCTGAGCAGTTAAAATTAGAATTTCCCTTTCAACAGGCTTTGGGCACTGAGAGTGGCAGGTGTTTGGGAGACAGAGCTGTCAAAGGGCAGCCACAGGGAGCCATGGCCTGGATACCTCCCTTGCCAATGTCAATGTTTGTGAGCCATGGGGTAAAACCTGCCATCCATCCTCTTTGAGAGCCTGTAATTCATCCCAAGAGGCTTTCAGTAGTCCATGAGGCAGAGAATGGATTTAATATGGGCCTGCAGAAGGTGAGAAGAAAGAAATAAAGATTGCAAAGTGCTTAGCAGGATGATAGAATTGTATGAATAAAGCTGCTATGTACCTGGCACTTTAGAATTTTACAGTCAGGTTTTTTTCAGTTAAGTTTTCCTCTTACTACTTTCAATGCTGGAAAGACATCTTTGTGATGAAACAGTTACTTTTTGCTGTTAAAGAGAGAGACATGAATTTCCCCCCCAAACTTCAATTAAAAAAATGGTGTCAGGGTATATTCTCAAAAGGAAGCTGCAGTCAGACCTTAGGATGAGACCCTCTAATAATCCACAGCATGAGAATCACAGGTGCAAGTAAAAGACCAGCAAACAGCACCTGAAAGGATCCAATTCTCCTTAGTGTTCAGGGTTAAAGATTAACATTCCTTCCACAATATCTTGGAGCAACTCAGCTGTCACAAAACCCTTCCTCAAGCTCCTCAAAGTCTAGTCCTGTCACAACCATCAGCATGTGAGGTTAGGCATTGCAGTGCCTAAACCCACACATGGATTTAGCACCTGGGCTCTTTATTCCTGATCTGCTTTCTTATCTTATTTCTACCCTTCTGGTTTTGCCTCCATTCAGCAGTGCAGAGTTAAGAATTCTTAACTTTAATTTGTGTTTGCTCAGAAGAGCAGAGCTCTGATCTAATCTTGTGCTTCTTGGAGTTTTTGCATTATTTGCTTTGCAAGGGAAGAGAGTCTGGGCTCTTAAGAGCAAAAAAATCCCAAACCTCTTTTTAATACTTGAACAGAGAGTTGTCGTTATTTCTTCTCTCTACTTTTTTAAGACAGTATCCAGCACAGCTTTGCAAACAAGATGGTGACAGGACATTTGCTCTGGTAGTTGTAGCTTCTATCAATAGTGTTTTTATGAACAGAATAATAATTCAGGTGCAACTTTAGAGTGTTTTGTGTCTGGTTTTTGTTTTTGTTTTTCTTTCACAGCCAAACTAGGTTTTACTTAGTTTCTATTCTTGTTGATGGAAAAATATATCAAGGTAGACAAAACAGGATGTGTCTATCTATTGGTCCTTTTCTGTCTTTTACTTATTTTAAGAGCAAAACATTTGAAAGCACTGCAATAGCAAATTAAATCCAGGAAAAAGTCCCAAAAAAGTCAACCTTTAACAAGAAAAGGAAAGGAGCAATTTACCTTTTATTGGAAAATAAAACAAATGAAGACAATATAACAGATTTCCTTCTTTCTATGTTCTGAGAGCCTTGATTAAAAAGTGGTGGCTAATAATGGGTTTATTAGATATGTACTACTCACATAAATATATATTATACACTCAAAACATGGCTGTTGGCTAAATAAAGAACATAACAGGACTCGAATCAATTTTTCATAAATAAACCACTTCTTGCTTTTAACCCTTAAACTCTAATCCTAATCCAGCCAATCTCATATAGACTTTTCTTTATTGCTTGTATCAGGTCAAGAAAGATAATCCAGTGGAGCTCTGGATCACACCAGGAGAAAGTTTCTGCCCCTTTTTGTGTCTTTGGGAGATTTTCCTATTCCAGGTGAGTGGCTCAGTCTTCACTTTCTGTAGACACTGGCCCAAGATGGTCTCCAGAAATTGAGGCTGAACTGCCTCAATGTCATCCTGCTGAGAAGAACTCTTTACCAGGAATTTAGCCACTGGCATCCAAAATTAAATGAAAACCCAGCCCATTTCTTCTGGTGATTTTTTTATACTTAATTTTATGTTTAGACTAATTAAATAAGTGCTTCTTTTAGACATGGTTTCACAGAATGACAGAGTATGCTCAGTTGGAAGGGACCCACAAGGATTGAGTCCAGCTATTACTCCTGCACAGGACCTAAGATGAGCAATCTAGTAAAATAATTCAGATCTACTGTTAAATCAGTAAAAGCCCAGCCCAGCAACCCTTGCACTGTTTATATCACCCTTTGTACATTTGTATGTGTTCAGAAACAAAAATGCTAGAATTCAAATCTGAATTATTTCATCAAATCATAAGTCAATTTTGGCTCTTTTGGAATTCAAACCAGAAGTTTTTTATTTAAATTCATCCATTTTGCTCAAAAATTACTGTCTGAAATATGTGTACTCTAAGCTGAGTTATTGGTCCCTGTGAAATCATTGTTAAAATTGTTATTGGCTTTACTGGTGCTGGAGTTTTCACTGCACCCAGGTGCCCCACTCTGTGCTAATTTACTGGTTGATCTATTCTATATGTTTTATTTATGATTTTGTTTAAAAACCTGTTATGCACCAGAGGTCCTTGAGTTTTACACTTAGCTGGTTTCTGTTTTTCAGGGCCAGTACATTTTAGCATTCCTGAAATATCAGCAGTCTTAAAACAGTTTTTATCCAGTCAAATTAAAATAGGAAAGGAATAGAAAGGAGTACTTATAAGCAATATACTTCATATACTTCAGACATAATTCTTGCAACATCTTCTGAATTAATTTGGGATTTATTTATTTGCTTCATTTTCCTGTTACCTTTTTTCCCTCCTTTTCAGGGAAGACTCTCCTTCTCCTTCTCTCCTACAGACCAAACCAGCTCTCTTGTTTGGTGCAGACATCTGCTTCTTTAAAAGAAATTGTCCCTTCTGATATTTATGTCATGAAAAAATAAAGATTTGTTTTGTAGAAGGCTGATGTACATTCCTTGTTTCCTAGTGCCAGCCCATAGAGTCAAAACAAAGTGGGATATACTGGAAGATGTACTAATCCATCATTGCATCTGCTGAACACTGTGACGTGATAGAGAAATGTAATTTTGGGTTCTAAATTTTCATTTCAAACATTATATGTAAATACAGACATAAATATGTATCAAATAGAAACAGGTCATCTCTAAGATTTAAGGAAACCAGACAGTCTGAACACATTGAGCTACCTCATAATACAGAAATGAAAGTAAATTAAGAACAGGTAGCAATTTAGAAAGTTAAAAATAAAAAGTCATCAGAATGTTTAAACCTCTTCAGAAGGCTTTGAAAAAGCTAACAATAGAGCTCCTGTAAAACATAACAAAATAAAAATAGATGCTGTAGTTGCTGGATAAAAATAGTGTAGATTTAATGCTTCTTCAAACAGATGGCTCTAAAACTTGAGATGACAAATTATGATTTGTTCAGCCCAAAAAAAAAGTCTTTCCAAAGGCTCTGTGAATTGTGATAACAGTGTTAGAGATGACCTTGAGATGGGTTGAGATGTCCTCAGACTTTTTTTTTTAAATTGAAATCTAGTATTAAAACCAAAATAAAACAGGGAAAACAAAATTAAATATTAGAAATTTGGATTACCTAAGAACTTTGCTAAGATTTAATTTCTTGTCCTAGAAGCAAAAGTAAGGGCAATAGAAGAAATCTTGTCTTTGATGCATTTTAATTCTTTCAGTGTAGTATTTTCAGTCATGGCTCACGACATTCTTCATTCTCCAAAAGCAACAGCCCACTCCACCAGAGAATTTAAATTTATTTTCTGCTGGTGTGTCACTTTTGTTTCAAATATGGAGGTGGAGGAATGGGGTACCCATCTATATGTACTTTTGTTTCTTGAACATAGATAAGGCATATAAACCTCTTCTGAAGATTTTCCAGAATGAATTTTCCCACCAAAATTATCTATTAACAGGCTGGCAGATAGAAATAATGACCAGCAAAGCAATTAATACTCCCTACACTAGTGCTTTGCCAATGGCCTTGAAATGCAACTAGGATTACCTAAGGAACTGCACAAACTATGGATGTGGTTCACTTTGTGCTGCTCCAGCCTTATTCTGCTGCAAACCCAGGTTGATTTAATAGCTGTATGAGACTGAAATAATTCAGCCCTAAATGTAACCTGTTATCTGTAAGTTAATAAGTAAATAGAATATGTTGAGGTGTCTGTTTTATTAAATAAAAAAGAGAAAAAAACCAACAAAACAATAAACACTTGTAAAATTAACCTCTGCCATGTATGGATCCTCTTATTTTCAAATTAAATAAGTTGCAATAATGATTGTGTACATATGAACAGCTTAATGTTTCTATAGCAACTATCTTTTTGCAGAAAGCTCTACAACCTTAATTATTATTAATAATATTTATTATTCTTGTGCCTAAGGAATAATCAATCTCATGGTGTCCAACAAGTTAAAAACTGAATTATTGAGACTGTACTAGGATGAGGGTCAGGAAGTCCTTAAACATTCTGGATAGATGGTCTGTATTATTCCTGAATTTTGCCTTTTTTTTTGGGCAGTGATTGAATAAGAAGGGTTTTAATTAACTTGGGAAAGAATTTGTCTCTGCTGTAGCAGGCTGTGATAGTGTGTGCACAGCAGCACCTCTCTCCTTTTGCCCCCTCTATGCTCAGCATTGGTCTCTCCATTCCAGTGAAAAATAACAAAGGAATCAGCTTCTGTAATATATCTCACAGGCCTGAATTTAGTGCAAATTGAAGAGGCAAGGTAAGAAGTGAAAAGAGTAAGGTAAATCAGATGTAATAAATGGATCTGTGAGACCAGAGGAGGGACAGGTCTGGAAGAAACCATCATTCAGCACAAAGTCCCAAGAAAATTGTTCCTTATCAGCTTCCCATTTGTCCTTCCCTGGCTGTGAAATTTGATTCTGCTTTCTGAGTCACATCCAGTAAATAACTTGATGCCCTTTTCCTATTTGTTCACACCACTAACTGGAATGGAAAAGGCATCATGGTAGAAAATGAATTGCCAGTGGGACAGAATGTGGGCTGTAGTACATTACAGATGTGCCTTGTCTTGTTCACTAAGCTGCAGTATTGCCCTGAGATTTGAATGTCTGAAATTAAAACTCTGCCAGCGCATACTTTGCTTTTTCTATTTTAAGAACATGTGGAGAAATGATTTTCATAAGCAACTGCTTGTTAGTGGCAGCCATCCAGCTGCCATAAGGAACAGGAGACAATATATTTTCAGAACATGAAAATGGTTGTGCTAATGAGCCAGGCACAAGTTTCATCTTTGGACCCATATTGTGTCTCTGTGGTCAAAATCAGATGCCAAAGAAAAGGTATAACAGGCAAATATGTGATGCTGTCCTCGCACTGCTAAATGTTTCAGTACATTAGAGAAAATTCTCTTGCATGACCACAGGAGCAGCTTCAGCATCCAGTTCCTCAAAATCAAGTATTTCAGTCAAATGTTTTGTGAGAAAGTATCCTCGTGATCTGTTTAAATGTATTCTCTGTCCAGGCAGACACATAAAAGTAAGATTCCTTGCTTTTAAACACAAACTGTGAATGAGAGCTCAATAAAGATATGCTTTCTAAAAGTGCAATTTTTGTTCTAACTGACCTGAGATTAGTGCATTTATTTTCTGGATAAATGCACAGTCAAGTGCTGAAGAAAAGTGGCACCTGTTCAAATGGTTTATAAGTGATGGGTGAACTTGTACAGCCCAATTTCAAATCCACTCCAGCTTTAATGTGTGGCTCATATTTTGTTTAATATAGAATTTAAAGAATGGGACAGAAAAGTTGTGAGCCGAATCATTGGTCACTGAATCTGCTCACCAGTGGGGACAAGGATGAGACACAGGTCACTTCCCTGAGTCTGCTGACTCCTATATCTGCCCTGTGCTTGATGGCCAGGTAAAAAGCAGCTGCTACAGCAGCCAAAGTTGGTCTGGTTATAAAATCAGGCATTGACATTCTGCTCACTTTGTCCTCAGTCATATCATTGGGATAAAGCAGTAAAGTTCAGGGAAGAAAATGTGATCTAAAGGAGTCAGTGGGAGTTTCATCACTAACTTAAATAGTGACTGAATTTCACCCTATTTTCTTGGCAGGGCTTGTGTCTATGTTAAGCCTATATGAAAATGTAAAGCCTGGTTCCTGTTAGCTTGTCACAGGAATGGAAAATCCATCAAGGAAAGACACTGATGTGATCACAGCTTAATCATTGCTGAATCAGTTAGCCCTTGTCCTTAGGGGGGAATGCAGCTTGCAGGATGTGAACTGACATTACCAGCCCAGCTGGGACAAACTGGTCAAGGAGATTCCCCAAAACACCCAGAGGAAAACTGCTTGAGACAGAACTTTGATTACTGTGTTCATGGCAAAGCCACCCCCTTGTGAATCCACCCTCAGGGAGAAGGAAGCACCTAAGACTCATGAATGCTTATGATCAAAAGGCACAAGAAAAGTCACAGGGTCTGATCTGCAAAAGCTCCCCAAGTTTTAGTAATAAATTGCATGATTGGCACAGCTATGTCTACGTTAGTCCCTAAACTAGCCTGTCTATAGCTGTCAGGGGCTTTGGGAGAAAGGGGCTGGGAAAAAGGGAAGGGAGAGAAGAAGGGATGAATTAAAGGGAAGGAGAGAAAGCAAGAGAAAAAAAAGAGAGAAAAGAGATCAGCAGTCATGGTTCCAGCATCAATCCAAATGGGGGTCTCATTCCTGGTTCAAGCCTTGATCCAGATGGGATTGTTATGATCCTGGGAGCACTGCCCAGGCTTGAGGGATGTCCTTTGCATGGAGGGTTTTCCCTGCCCTGGAGACAGGTTTCTTGCTTTCTATGCAAATCTGTTGTCATGCACATTCTGCTCTTTCAGACCTTTTCTGGAAATGGCTCAGAGGTGTTGGGGCTCTTGAGTGGCCTTGATTCTGCCCTGCAGTCCATGCTCTCTTCCTGGCTTTTTTCCTGCCCTTTTGCTGTCCTGTGTTGTGCTTCTTTCCAGGGACTAGAAGCAGGATGTTTGTCCCTGAACAGCGCTGTTGTCCCTCGGTATGGAGCCCTTCTCCAGTCACAATTTCCCTTGTCACGCCGGGCTGTTCCCAGCAGGAGGCCAAGGGTTTGTGTGTGCCTGAGCGAGGCCTGTGCCGGCTCTCCCCTCTCACCTGGACCGGTCTTGGTCTCTCTTGTCTTCCCTTTGGGACAGTTCTTCACTGTCACCTGGCCCCAGGGACAGGACTTGGGCTCTGTCACTTGGCCCTTGGGCCAGCTTTTGGTCAAGAGATTCTTTCCACTCTTCCTTAGCCAAGGTCACCTCCTCGGTCTCTGGCACCGGCAGCAGCGACCCCGCCGTGCCCCAGCTGCTGCCCGGGGAGGCCACGGGCTTCAGGCCAGCTGGGCAAAGGGCTGGCCTGGCTGCAGGGGCTGTGTGGGGCAGCTGCCTGGCTGCCTGCCCCTGCAGCTCCCACCTGCTCGCCAGGGGCAGGAGAAGCTGCCACGGCCTCCTCCTGTGCCTCGGCAGCTGTGGCCAGGCAGCACCTGCTGGCTCTGGGGCAGCGGCACCGGCTGTGGCAGGAGCCGAGCTGGGCACGGCAGCGATGGCCTCTGCTGCTGTGTCAGGGCCCAAAGGGCTGAGACAGCCGTGCACCTCCTGGGCAGCAGGGCCAGGGACCCTCCTCGTTCACTGGGCCCAGGGCGTTGTCCCCGAGGTTGTAGCTGATATCCTTTTCCCCTTGGGACAGCTCTTTGTCATTGTTGTCTTCCCCTTGGGACAATGCTTTCTTCATGTCCTCTTCTCCTTGGGACACTTCAACATTGTCATCTTCCCTTTGGGACAGCTCTTGGTGTCCCTCATCTTCCTCTTGGGACAGCTCTTGGTGTCCCTCATCTTCCTCTTGGGACAGCTCTTGGTGTCCCTCGTCTTCCTCTTGGGACAGCTCTTGGTGTCCCTCGTCTTCCTCTTGGGACAGCTAATTGTCATTGATTGTCTTCCCTTGGTGAGCCCCTGGGGGCAGTTCCCTTGTCCCTGTTGCTGTTCCTTGGCCAAGGCCCCACACTGGGTTGGAAAGTTTGCTTCCAGCCACTCCAGCACCCTCTGATCGCTGGGGATTTTCTCCAGTTTCTGGAGGACTGGGCTGGGTTCCCTGGGCAGGGGCAGTGTGTGCTCTGCACGGGCCGGGCACCTCGTGCTCAGCTCCTATGGGTGCTGCCTCTGGGGCAGGGTGCTCGGGTTCTCTGCAGGCTTTGCAGGCGGTGGCAGAGATGTGCCGGGGAGGTTGTGCCTCCCCCTTTGCCCACAGGACACTGCTGGGTCCTGCTCTGACTCTTGCCTGTGGCACCGTGTCCCTGGAGGCCAGCCCAGAGGAGCTGACACAGGCCTGCCATGAGCTCGCTCCTGCTCTTCTGTCAGCGGCTGCCGGGGCCTCTGGAGCCCAGTGCAGAGCAGACGGGAGA